>NC_045612.1:75729981-76033011 GCF_009762305.2 Zalophus californianus
CTTTTGGTATCGGTTGAGACCTGATTTGTGCCCCAGTATGTGGTCTCTTCTGGAGAAAGTTCCATGTGCGCTCATGAAGGATGAGTATTCTGTTGTTTTAGGGTGGAATGTTCTGTAAATATCTATGAGGTCCATCTGGTCCAGTGTATCATTCAAAGCTCTTGTTTCCTTGTTGATTTTCTGCTTAGATGATGTGTCCATTGCTGAGAGTGGAGTATTGAGGTCTCCTATAATTAACGTATTGTTATCAATATGACTCTTTATTTTGGTTAACAGCTGGCTTATGTAGATGGCTGCTCCCATGTTGGGGGCATAGATATTTACAATTGTTAAATCTTCTTGTTTGATAGACCCTTTTAGAATGTTATAGTGTCCTTCTATGTCTCTAACTACAGACTTTAGTTTAAAATCTGATTTGTCTGATATAAGAACCAACTTTCTTTCAAGGTCCACTGGCATGGAAGATGGATCTCCAACCCTTCACTTTCAGTCTGGATGTATCTTTAGTTTCAAAATGAATCTCTTGTAGACAGCATATGGATGGGTCCTGTCTTTTTATCCAATCTGCAACCCTGTGCTGTTTTATGGGGGCATTTAGGCCATTCACGTTGAGAGTGATTATTGAAAGATATGAATTAATTGTCATCATGTTGCCTGTGAAGACATTGTTTTTATAGATTGTCCCTGTAAATTTCTGTTGTATATCACTCTTGGGGTCGTTCTCCTTTTATAGAACCCCCCTAAATATTTCTTGCAGGGCCGGCTTAGTGGTCACATATTCTTTAATTTTCTGCCAGCCTTGGAAGCTCTGCATCTCTCCATCCATTCTAAATGACAGCCTTGCCGGATAAAGTGTTCTTGGCTGCATGTTCTTCTCATTTAGCACCCTGAATATGTCTTCACAGGCCTTTCTGGCTTGCCAGGTCTCTGTGGATAGTTCTGACGTTATTCTGATGTTACTTCCTCTGTACGTAAGGAATCTCTTCTCCCTAACTGCCCTTAAGATGGTTTCCTTGGTTCTAAGGTTTGCAAGTTTTATTATTACATGCTGGGGTGTTGGCCTGTTTTCCTTGATCTTGGGAAGGGTCCTCTCTGCCTCCAGGTCACGAATGTTTGTTTCATTCCCCAGATTAGGGAAGTTCTCAGCTATGATTTGCTCAAATACATCTTCTAGCCCTCTCTCTCTCTCCAGCCCCTCCAGGATTCCAATCATTCTGACACTGGAATGCTTCATGGTGTCACTTATTTCTCTGATTCTGTTTTCACGGATTCTGAGTCGTTTTTCCCTGGCCTCCTCTTTTCCCTTTTATCTATTAAATTCCCTATCTAGCTATTAAATAAAGTCTTCCAGGTCACTTATTCATTCTTCTGCCTCACTTACCCTAGCTGTTAGATTATCTAGATTAGATTGGATCTCATTGATAACATTTTAATGTTCTGCCCATACAGCTTTCATTTCTGCCCTTAGAGGCTCTATGTTGTCATTAATTGATTTCTCCATTCTAGCTATTGTCTTCACAATTGCTAGCCTGAATGCCATCTCCGACATCTTGGTTATATCTGCATCCATTTGTAAATCTGCAGCACAAGTCATAATCTCTCAGTCTTTTCTAATTTGGGGGTTCCTCCTCCTAGTCATTCTGTTGATGGGTGGTTGAGGGAATATATAGAGTCCAAATATTTGACCAGAACCCAAGCAAGATGCACCTGTTTTCTAGGGACCTTAGGGTTGCTGGCTGTCTTCTGGGTGAGGGGCCTGCCATGCTGTTACTCAGACAACACTGTTTGGGCATAGTTGCCCTATCCCCCTGTGGCAGGGGATGGGCTCAGTAAGAATCAGTTTATTGGGGCTTTTGTTCTCTGGCGGCTTTCCCTGCCAGCTTTCTGTGTCTCTTCTGAGAGTCAGAGCAGAAGAGACCATTTCCAACCCTCTGCCTCAGAGCAGAGAGATCACAGTCTGTTCTTCAGTGTGTCTCCAGGCCACACTGTCTCCATTTCTGTCTGTGCTGCTATAAACTGCAGCATCCTGGGTTGTGTGCCTCTCCGTGGTGCTCCCAGTTCTGCCTCCAGGTGTGGGCACTTCTGCCCTTTGTGCTTCTAAAACTGTCAGCCACTCCCAGTTCGCACATGCAACCCTGCCGCTCCAGGTTTCCATTCCAGGAGCTGCCCTAAAGTCATTTCCCCGCCTCTACCAGTCTTCGAGTTTGTGGCCTGTCCCCAGCGCACGAGGCTGTTGCTCACCCATGTAGGATCCTCATGGCCAGGCTCCCTCCTGCTGCCGTTTATCCTCTGATATCTGCCCATGGAATTATGGCTCCCCGTTTTGTACCTTGAAACCAACCGCCCACAATATTCTGTTTGTAGAGATCCAGATCTATTTTCTTACATCTCAGGCTGATTTCTTGGGTGCTCAGATTGGTCTGGTAGATATCCAGCTCAATTCCGGGGACCAGTTGAAATAGGGTCCCCTACTCTGCCATCTTTTCTTCCTGATTATGAATCTTTTAAAATATTATGTATCCCTTAATGTTGTCACTCACGATGATAACTTTTACCCTTTCCTTATTTATTTATTTATTTATTTATTTATTTATTTATTTATTTATGTCCAGGCTTATCATGTTGCAGATTTTTATTTTTTGGAAATTAAATCAAGCTAAACAATCCTGACATTTTGCACAAATGCTGCTCTAAAGCCCTCCTATAAGTAGGATTTTAGAGTGAACTATTTAAAACTTTTTTGCATTCTCAGTGATAATTTTTTTAACCCCACAAGGCTCTCTGTGGGTAAGAAGTAGCATGATGCAATGAAAAGAGCTTTGGATAGCCTTAGAAAACTCAGATTCAAATCTCAACAGTTCTGCTTAGTAGTCTTATACTCATATGGATGTCACTCAATTTTTATATATATCTTTTTTCTTTCTTTTCTTTTAAAGTTTTAATTTAAATTGCAGTTAGTTATCATACAGTGTGATGTTAGTTCATTTTTTTCACTTAAAAAAATGAAGCTATTAAGCCCCAGATGATTAAAGTGCTCTAGTGTTTGTGAAGTAACCTATAAATTGTCCATCACAGTGACTGCATAAAGTACACATTCAAGAGATTGCATTTCTGACCTTTCCAATTAGTAAATTGGCATATATTATTATTATTTATAATTATATATTAATTATATATTAATATATAATTAATATATAATTATATATTATTATGCTTTCCTGTGGTTATAAAGTTTAGATGAGATTTGTACATGGGTGCAGAACTCTAAAGGGCTATACCACCCATTATTTTAAAGTAACAGTATTAACAAATACATGTGTAGCGTCAGAGTTGCACAGCCTTCTGGTCAGTGTGTATGCTGAGCTTCCAAGCCTTAGCCTGCAGAGGTAGTGTAAAAAAGACACAAGGGTTTGTCTACTTGCCTCAGTGAAAATTACAAATTTCTCTCAAAAGAGGTTTGAGTCAGGCAAAACAAACAAAACAGAAACTAGTGACAAAAATTAGAATAATAAGTTTAGATGAAAGTGTGGGAAAATTAGTTGGGGGACAAAAGATTAATAACTATAGTCATCATTATAACTACCATCCTAACAGATCTCAGTTATTAAATTCCTGTATCTGGAACTGGGTTAGGAAGCACATAATGTTCCTCTTTAATATTCCCAGCCACCTTGTTCCTTTTCATATTTTCTAAATGAGGGAACTGAGGCTGTGAGAGATTAAAGTACTTGCTTACGATCACACAGAACACAGATTAGTAAGTGATAGACCTAGGATCCCAATTCAAAAACCAAAGCCACTTTAATGCTGTGCCATGTCCTTATTCACTGGAGCAAGACAGCATGATGTGGCATGCTTAGAGTTAGGCTCTGGCTATAGTTCTGAATTAAGCTTGTATTTGGCTGGGTGCCCTTGGGAAATTCACTTAACTTCTCTGGTCCTAAATTGCCACATGTGCAAAATAAGGGAAATCATACCTACTTCAAAAGGTTGTTCTATGGGTAATTAAGATCATATGTATAAAATGTAAGGGCCCCAACCTCACAATGTCATGGAGTGAGGTAAGAGAGAATATTCAGTGACAATATCTGAGAATGAGGAGTTAGAGATATAGAGGGAAGCCAGGAGACCATGATGTTTTCTAGCAAAAGAAATAGTTTCCTAAAGAAAACAGTGACCAACACTGGAAAAAAAAAAAAAACACTGTAAATAAATTTTAAAAATGAGTGAAAATTTTCCTTAAAATTTGTCAGTGAAAGAGGTCACTTGTGACTCGAGGAGAGAAAATAGAGCCAGACTGCAGTAGATTGGGAATCTAAAGGAAAGTGAAGACATGGAAACAGTGAATGGAGATTACTGTGGCCAGAAATTTGGCTGAGAAAAAAAAGAAAAAGGAGGCTGTTATTTGAGGAAGAGGCAGTGTGGAAGAAGGTTTGATTTTATTTTGCAGTGGGAGGAATTTGAATATGTTTGTGGATAGAAGGGCTGGACACAGGAGGGAAGGTGAATACTAAAGATATCAATGAGAGAGAGGTTAAAAAATGAAGAATGGTCCATAAGGGGCAGGGGAAGGGGAAGATGCTCATGCTTTTTTCCTGTCCTCCCAGAGGAAAAACCAGAGTGGCTGAAGAGAAAGACAACATTATAAGCATAAGGGGAGGGGATGGAGGGACTTCATGTCTAACAGAATCTGTTTTTTTGTTTTGTTTTGTTTTTTAAGAATTTTTAAAACTTTAATACAGTTCAAATCAGTGGGCCAGGTTCACTTCAGCTCCTTCACTGCCAAACCTGGGGGCAAGGACTGCTTCAGTTTCTCTGCCTTCTCCTTGGCCGTGATGACCAAGGTGTAAAGGTATCTGCTGCACCGAACTTTAAACTTCACATTATCCTTATTTTTCTTGATCTTGATGGATTTGGCGTCCTTTCGCCTGGCCGTGAGCAAAAAGTCCTTGATTTCCTCGATTTTGCGAGGCATGGCTACAGGGGGCGCATGGGAGCGCGCGGCCGGCACAGCAAGCAGCCTTATTTTGTTTTGTTTTAGTTTGGTTTTGGTTTTGTTTTGTTTTGTTTTTTGATAAAGAGGACAGGAGTCCATTTTCTAGACCGGGAATTAACTGCCAGAGTAAGGACTTAAAAAAAAAAAAAGGTAGTGGTTTAGAATAGCTGTCCAGGGAAGATGGGAAGAGCCTCAGATTGGGAAGGAAAGATTCTACTCTTGAGTGTAATAGTGAATAATTCAGGCATCAGCTATTCTTGAGAGTCTTGAGTCAGTTGTCACTAGTTGTGGCCCCATGGACAGATGGGGATACTAACCACTATACTAACGAGGAGCTGTGGCCCCATGGACAAATTACCTCTCATTTCTGTGACTCAATTTCTTCATCTATAAAATAGGAAGGATATGATATTTACCTCATAGGGTAATTTTAAAGATTAAATGAGGTATTGCATGTAGAACCCTTAGCACAAGGCCTGACATACAGAGTTAATCCAAGTGCTGATCAAGTGTTGGCTGTTGTTAGTATTTTGGGTGCAGGCATGGATTTTTTTTTTTTTTTTTTTTTTTGTCTATCTTCTTTGTATGGTCCCTTACCTGGGGCCAGGGAGTTCATTAACATAATAAAATAAAATTAAAATAAAGAAAGAAAGAAAGAAGGGTGAATTCAAAGGTAAACATTCTCCATTCAATTATTTTTTCACTCATTTATTTAACAAAGATATATTGAACCCTTAACCAACTGAGCCACCCAGGCGCCCGATATATTGAACCCTTAGTATACTTTAGGTTCTGTTTTGTGTGAGAGAATTAACCAGTCAGATGACAGGTAAGATCTCTGACACATAAGTTCCAGTGAGAAAAATTAGAATCAAGAAAGAATGGCAATGTGGAGGGGGGTACACTCTGGAAAACCTCAGCATTTGAGGGATAAATGGAGAAGGAGAATCTGGGAAAAGTTATAAAGAAAGGAATGAAACCAGGAGATATGGATTCCTTGAAAGTCAAGAGTTAGTAAGGAAAAACAACAACAACAACAACAACAACGTAATTTTGGATGTTTTGGAGAATTCAAATAAGACAGGAAGAAGCCATGGGTTTGACAGTAAAGGAATTCATGGGTGATCCTGAGGAGATCAGAATGTAATGAATTTAAAAATTAAGAGATGGGGGTAAAGATATGGAAGCAATAACTATGGAAAACCCTTTCCAGAATCTTGGCTCAAAAATGGATGCATTTAGGGGAATGATTCAGAGAAAGAGGGACTGTGAAGATGCCAGATAAAGCAAAGCAGGGTAGATGGGGGAAGTAAGCACAGATAGAGAGATTAGTCTAGAATAGAAAGGAACTCTCATATAAAAGACAAGAATAAGCTTGAAGGTGGAGGGATCAGAAGTTGTTTAAAGGGTTTTAGCCTGGTGCTGTTCTATGGTTTCAGTGAAACTGGAGAAGTCTTACCTACTAAGAGTTCTGAATAGGCTATATTAGTGTTAGGTGCTTGAGTAAGAGGAGTAAGTTTGAAATAGCCATCTTGGGCAGGTGAAAAAAAAGATGATTAAGGATCAAAGAAAAGACTGTTGAACTGGGATGCTGGGTGGCTCAGTCATCAAGCATCTGCCTTTGGCCTCAGGTCATGATCCCAGGGTTCTGGGATTGAGTCCCACATTGGGCTCCTTGCTCAGTGAGGAGCCTGCTTCTCTCTCTCCCTCTGGTGCTCCCCCTGCTTGTGCTCTCTCTCTCTCTGACAAATAAATAAAGATCTTAAAAAAAAAGACTGTTGAACTAAACTATGACCCAACTGAACTTTGAAAAATCCCAGGGCTAGGAGGAGCTCTTTTATATGTCCTACCTTTCTAATTCAGAAGATCCAAGACTGTATATGCCATTGCTTCAGACACCTATGGGCATGGTTATCTATACATATCACAAAAGCTGATGAAAGGGCACCAGGAGCTGATCTTGATATCCTGTCCAGGTACATACATCCCTATAGATGCTGGATTCCATAGGGAAGGCCCCATACATTTCAGTATCTCCTGGAGCCTCCAGTCTCTGCTTCTGCTCTCTGTTCCTAGTCTCCAGAGGGGCTTTAAAGTCCCCAGTGTGTCTATATCTCACATGAGTGGTCACTCTGCCTGCATCGAACTCTAGAATTAGAGGCTGACCTGGCTTTTCTCAGACACAGCCAAGGTGTGTCAGCATTCCCCCAAGTGACCTTAAGTAACCTCTGAGAGAGAGCTGAGGATGGCATCAGGGAGCCCTGAATCTCTCACTGGGCCGCAGAATAACATCTCTGGCCCCAGAGATAAATTCAGGCTGATTCCAGCAGTTAAGTGTAATCAGAGAGACCTTTTACCTGGGAGTACTTGGTTTGAGTTCATGAAGTGACTCTTGCCCATCTTAAGAGTAAGGAATGAGAAATCCCCCAAGAGATGAGCTGACTGAACCTTACTTCTACCACTCAGGTATGGGGGCCAGAGTGGCTCCCCCACAGAGAGCACAGCTGAGGGTCTTAAATCTACTGACCCCCACATCCCACCTCATGTCGTTGGGGGCTGGTGCTGAGGAAAAGTCCAAAAGACCCTAGCAATTCCATTACTCTATATTAGGGTTTTAGGAAAGTTCTCTCTTATAAAGTAAAATTTGAGCAGATACTAAGAGGAAGTGAGGGAAGGATCCATGCAGATATCTGGGGAAGAATTGTCCAGGCTGAAGGAACAAGTACAAAGATTGAGTCTAGAGAATGCTTTGAGTGTTGGAACAAACAGCAAAGAGGACAATGTGGTTGGATATGGTGGCCAAGGGGCAATGGTAGATGAGATTAGAGATATAAGGGTAGGGTGGTGGAGGTGGGATGGAGTTGGGTGGAGTGTAGGCTATTGTTAAGGACTTTGGCTTTTACTCTGAATTAGAAGCCAGCCATTGGAATGGTTTGGACAGACTTGAGCTGACTGGCATTTTCAAAGGATCACTCTGACTGCTGTACTGAGAATTGACTGGAGTGGAGTAAGGTCAAGAGCAAGACCAATTGTAGGCTATGGCAGTAATCTAGCTGAAAAGTGATGGTGGCTTGCAACAGTGTAGTTGCAGTGAATGTGCTGAGAAGTTGGGGGATTCATAGTATATTTTGAAGACAAAGCTGATCAGTTGTGCTGAGGGATTGAATGTGAGATGTGAGAAAAAGAAGAGGCAAGGATGATTCCAGTGCTTTTGGCTTCATAGGGTTTTTGTGAAGATGAGATAAATTAATCCATGTAAAACATTCAGAACACTACCTAGCAAGTGCTTGGTGAAGGTTAGTCACTATTACAGTATTATTAGACAAGTTATGGTGGAAGACAGTAGTTTCATACATGCTGCCTAAGGTCACTTTCTAAATAATGAAACAATAGCTTGTGGGCTCTGAAGTTTCCCTGGTACCTTTATCTCAGGCTTCCTCCTATCCTCCAGGAAAAGAAGCATTATAGAGTACAAGCCTCTTAATCTGTAAAATGGGGATAGTAATCCCTATCTTGTAGGACTGTTGTAAGCTACAAAGGAGCACATTTGCATGATTGATAAATGCTAGGTAAATGTTCCTTCCCATCTTTTCTTCAAAGAAGAATTTTGATTATGCTGTCCCCTAGCTAATGTACCAGCAAATGTCCTTTCAATTCAGTTCACTCAAGTAAGCATTACCAATGACCTAACATGGCTCCCTGTCCATATATTCAGTTTGCTAAGTAGGATCAAAAGAGGTAGAGCAGTGTAGCTGAGAGCACAAAAGTTGGGTAAGCCCTTGAGACTGAGGTTGTAGAAAGGTCCCTAATCCTGGCCTTGAAGGATGTTCTTATCTTAGCTGGAAAGGACTTGTGTTTAAAAAATAAAAGACAGTCTGGTTGTGCCAGGTGGGGGAGTGTCCCCAGGCTAAAGGGTTCTTCTTGCTCCCAACTAACATTTCTTCATCTGTGAAACATTTCAACATGTGGGGCTCCTTGGCAACTGAAGTTCAATATATTCAAAGTCTTCCTGGCCTCTTCCATTTTGTCTTTTGCATCCTGGTCCTTTCATTAATTTGTTTTGTTCCTTCTGCTGTGTATCAGGTTCCTTCACAGCCCTGCCATTTCCTAGCTGCTTGACACTGGGCAAGTCAGTCTATGCTTCAGTTTTCTCATCTCCTCATTGTGAATAGTACTAGAGTAGTTACAAGTATTAAATGAGTTAATATATGCAAAATACTGAGAAGAGTGCCTGGCAAATAACAAATGCTCTCTAAGAATTACTGTTAGTTCATGATGCTTACCAATTAGTGGGAGGGAAAGGACAGTCATTAAACAAGTAAGGAAATTAATTAAATGATTACAGGTTTAATTTAGTGTCAGTAAGGAAATAAATAGGGTGTGGGGGACAGGGGCTGGCCTGGCCAAGTGAGGCTTATATCAAGAAGTGACACTCTGCTGTGAAGACTCAGATCCTCCCTTGACATCACAGATTTTAACTTTAGCTTCACAATTTCTTCTGCTTCCATCCCCTTTTTTCATCACCATAGATCAGCCCCTCAGTAATCTCCTAATTAGTATCTACCACCAGCCCTTATTCCACCAATTCATTTCCTACCCTGCAGTCACACCCATTCTTTTTAAACTCTAGGACCTAGAATATCCTTTGAACACCTACTGTATTCTCTTTGCTTTATGAACATTAGCTCACTTTAAATTCACAACTTCATAAAGAAAGTATTCTGAGCCTCTCTCTGCAGATGGGACAACTAAAGCTCAAAGAGGATAAGTCCTCTGCTAAAGAGCCAACAGCTCGTAGATATTAGAACCAGAGTTGGAATAGAGATCTGTGGATTCTAGAGTCTGTATTCCTTCCAGATGCCTTCCTAAACTTGTATTTTATCTATTGTGTAATGACTGTATACCCAAGGAAATAATGATAGCATATACTTATATAACATTTGCCATGTGCCAGGTGCCATTACATGTATTAATTCATTAATTTTGAAGAAAACAACCCTATGAACAAGTGATTACTCTTGTTCCCATTTTACAGATGAGGATACTGAACCATGGAGCAGGTAAGTGATTTCCCCAAAGTCACACAGCTAGGAGGGGCAAACCTAGGATTCTAACTCAGTTTACCCTCCTTCTAGGCCTGAGCCCACAGTACCAGTCAAAAGGCCACATTCTGGTCCCAGCTCTAACCAGGGGCCATGTTTGGAGTTCACTCAGGACCTATTCAAAGTCACCTCAGAGCCTATTCAGCCCCTCTTTTTTCACCAAAGGCATTGCAGCCTATGTACCTATACCTTACCCTAAGCTCCTAGCATACAGCCTTTCTGCTCACACCAGGTAAGGTCCCTCAGAGTCTGATCATGGCACATTGCTTAGACCCTCCCTCATGCCTTGGCCTAAGCTTCCTTTCCCTTTATCCATAATGCAACTTGGTACGCCACAATTTGTTAGGCCCCCTCACTCTATTGAAGAGCATTTCCTTTCGCTGGTCATATTTTCTCTCTTATTTTTCCCTTTTCTCTGTTCCCTTACTACCCTTCTAGCCTGTACCTCATAGTTTGGCACCTCATTCAGTATTGTGTGCTGTTCTCTGACTATGTCCAGTCTGTCTTATCTCCCCTATTCCTCTGCAAGTTCTTCAGGGTCAGGTACTAGTAACATTCCAATACTTCTCCACTGCTGACTCTGTGATTATAAACTTCTAAACTCCCAGAGTGTCATTGCTGGAAAAAAACTCGTAGTCTATCTAGTACAACCCCTTCTTTGTATAGAGACTCTGGGGCCCAAAGAAGGTGATTCCACAATCGAAATCTCCTTAATTTTGAGTGGTGTTTCCCGTTTTATGTCTCCTCTCCTCCTGTCCAAATCCTATCTAACTTTCTGAACAAAGGAGAGAAAAAAAAAAAAAAGAGGGCCAAAGCTGGGAAGTGGCTTTTCCATGTGTCTGAAAATTGTTACTTTTCCAACACTAGTTTTCTGAAAAATTCCAGGCCCGCTAACATTCATGTATAGAACTTTGAAGAGCTAGCTGCATCCTACCATGCAATAGTTACAAGAAAAGAAGTCTGCACGGTGCCTCTGACCACTTGACCCCTCTCTCTGTTCCCACGGACCAAGCAAAACCTAACTCCCTGTCTGCCCACAGTCCCTGGAGCTTTTTGATTCCTTCCATAGGAGTGGCTTGGTCTCTGTTTACCTCCCCTTCCCCGCCTCCCAACAGCACTGTGTCAGTCTCAGGGGTGGGACTTCTTTGCATAGCCACGCCTAGACACTCGAGTAGCCTAGTAGCTGCTTTGGGAGCCTCAGGGGGGGCGGAGAAATAGACGTAGCATAAAAGAAAAGGAGAATGGGTTTAGGCTGTTGCTGCTACACAGGGATGTGAAATTAGCCTGAGTGATTGCAACGGATTTCATCTACTGTGAGTGTGGTATGTAGGCTGGGGGCTGAGGGGTGGGGGCTTGCTTGGTGGTATGTCTGGCCTGCGCTGAGGTGTGTTTGTCTAGGAATTCTGTTGCTGAAACAAGATCCATCCAATCATATATTTACAGGGTAAGTGCGGGAACACTCCCTGGCATGACAAGGCTGCTCAGATCTGTGGGACATAGGGATGGAAGTTCAGGATCAGGTTAGGGTGACCCTACTAAGGAGCTACAAATTCAGAATGTCTATGAAGGCATTCCGGTGGTCTGTCTGTCCATCCATCGGTATCCCGAGAATGCTGTCTAAGGTGCCAGGGACTTGAGTTAATAGCCCAATGGCTTTGGAGGGCCAGTGTGCCCCTGTGTAGGCTTTTACTGGACCTGTATGGCCTTTGAGAACATGCCTGGACACGTCCAAACACCCTGAGCACATGGGGTTTAGAGTTAAGGAAAACAAGGAGGCTGGGAGCTTAGAGGAAGGAGGGGTTGGATCAGACATGTGAAGCATCCCCAGGGAAGTTGAGCTGCCAGCCCACCCACGTGGCCCCTGGGCAAGTCAGGACTTGTGTAAAGAACACTGGGGCTCTATTTGGGGGCTTTCAGTCTGCCCCTTCACCCAATAGGTTTTTACTTGATCCCTCACTCCTGGAAGCTGAGCCCAGAGCAGTGATATTTTGATCCTGCTTTACCCCAAACACTGGCCAAGGTTAAGGCAGCTGTGAGACCTGGGGGACAAGAAGAGACCTGCCGGAAACCTGGAAGAGCAGAGACTGCAAAGTTTGGACTGGTGTTAGCAGTGTTGGCCAGTGCCCTGTCATGTAGGGTGACTAAGGCAAGAGAGTGTGGAGCGTCTTCCCCTATATAACTCTCCTATCCCCTCCTTTACCCCAATATACCTTCAGTCCAATATAACAGGCTCACTGAGCAACTACGCTTTGTCACCACTATGTGAGATAGATACTTAAAATGCACTGGGACCTGACAGTTTCATCATGGGTATAAGAACAAATATATATAACAAAGATAGGCTTTAAAGGTTTAGTCAAAATCCTTTGAGGTTGTCAAATAAGGACCACTTCAGGTTGAACCAGGGATAATCAGAAAGACATTTTTTACATTGTCACACCTTTTAGGGCTCCAGAGACAAACTACTTGAGTTCAAATCCCATCCCCACCATTTATTAACTTGTGTGACATTGGGCAAGTACAATTACTTCCTCCTTTCAGAACTCGGTTTACTCCAGGCTAAAATGGAGACAATAATATTGCTTACTTCATTGTTTTTGTGAGGATTAAATTAGATAATCCATGTAAAATATCTGTACACACTTAGCACAGTGACTGCACCAAAATAAGCACTCAATAAATGTTAACTATTATTATTTAAGTTGGACCATGAAGCACAGATAGGATTTCAACAGGTGGAGATAGGAGAGAAGGCAATCGAAGCAGGAAAAACAACAGGAACAACTGTTTGGAGGCAGGGAAGATCAAGACATGTGAAAAGAACACAGGCTGAACTGGATTTTAGAATACAATTAGGGAAAAGTGGAAGTTAAGTTTGCTGTGGTACATTGGTGACAAACTGGAAAACTTTTAGATGTTAAACTTTCTGTTTAATTGGACAAGCACTAGAAAGCCATTGAAAATTTCTGAGCTAAAGAAAAAAAGTCAAATTTATGTTTCCAGAAGAATAATCTGGTAAATATGAGTCAGCTGGATTGCAATAGGAAAGCACGAGAGGTGGATAAACCAGATGCAGAGAGGGAATGAGACCCTGGAGCTATGATGGTGGCTTTGGGAATAGAAAGGAGGTAATACATTTTATAAGACATCACAAAGTTGAATCTACAGAATTAAAAGTTGATAAACTATATGAGATTAAAAAAGGAGGAATGAAAAGAATCAGAATCTCTTGGGACTGGCTTAAGCTTTAAAAAGGTACATTCCAATCCCATTTCCATCTACTTCTCTGGATGGTACAATAGAAAGTATTTCCACTTTCTTTTTTTTTTTTTTTTTCAAGATCTTATTTATTTGACAGAGAGACACACACAGCGAGAGAGGGAATACAAGCATGGGGAGTGGGAGAGGGAGAAGCAGGTTTCCCGCCCAGCAGGGTGCCTGATGTGCTTGTATGTGCTTGATCCCAGGATCCTGGGACATGACCTGAGCCGAAGGCAGATGCTTAACGACTGAGCCACGCAGGCGTCCCGTATATCCATTTTCTTAGTTAGACAGCTGTGTTCAAGTCCTGAGTCTGCTACTTATCTGCTGTCTGGGATCCTAAACATATTATTTATCCATCATTCCTAGTCAGGATTGTATTTCTATATTTCTATATAGCATTTAGAAATGTGTGTGGGAAGCATGATTTTTAATTTTTTAATTTTTTATTTTTAAAGATTTTATTTATTTATTTGACAGAGAGAACGCACAAGCAGGGGGAGCAGCAAGGAGAGGGAGAAGGGGAGAGGCAGAGGAGAGGAGAGGGAGAAGGGGCTGCCTGCCAAGCAGGGAGCCCAACACAGGGTTCAGTCCCAGGGTCCCAGGATCATGACCTGAGCCGAAGGCAGACACTTAACTGACTGAGCCACCCAGGCACATTATATATATATATATATATATATAATGACTGAGGCACTATGGCATTTAGTGCCAACAACGAAGAGTTGTTTTTCCCACCCACTTATAATACCAACTGTAAGTCCAGTGAGAAATATTGAACTTCTCTGAGGCTCAGTTTTCTACTCTGAAAAGCAGGGACAATAGTACTTACATAATAGTTTTATTGGGAGGATGAAGGAAGATAATCCCTTTAAAGTACTAGCACAATATCTGACATATGGTAGGCTTTCATGAACCATAATTTTCTTTCACTGCAGTTGACTTCACCTTAAAACATCCTTGTTAGTCTCTGAACACTTCCAGAGGGAATGTACTTAGTAATCTCTGAGAGAGTCCATTCCCTTCATGGAAAGTCTTAACTCTTTAAAAGCTCTTCCTTTTGTTAAACTGAACTCATTCTCCCTATGATTTACACTCTGAGGTCTTAGTCATTCTCCCTGGAGCAACTCAGAGCAGTCTCTTTATTCTCTTCCATGATAGTTCATTATAGGTCTGAAGGACAGAGACCCGATCCTCCCGCATCTTCTGATCCCAGGTCAAAGAGCCCATTTTTCCTACCATTTCTCACATGGCATGTTGTCAAGTCAAATAAGACTGTGAGGATTTTAGCTATATAAATTGGGGTGATGGTACCTTCAAATTGATGAGAAACACTGCATAAGGAGCAGGATGAGTGACTGTGACAAGTTCCTTTATAATTTATTAATTCTTAAGTTCCCACTATGTGCCAGATATTTTCAAACCCATCATCTCACTGACTCCTCACCCCAACTAGGAAAGGTATAGATCTTCTTATCTTTATTGTACAGGTGGCCAAACAGACCAAAAAAAATAAATAAATAAAACTTTCTAGAGATTGTTAGTATCTGAGCCACAACTGGAAGTTAAATTTTTCTTACTCCAAGGTTAATGTCATTCTTTTTTTTTTTTCATTTTCCACAGTTGTTTGTGTTTAAAATATAGGCTGGGCAATTAGGCCAAATTTGACACTAGAGAAAGAGACTAAAAGAGAATGGGTTATCTAATTGCTTTATACTAGTTATTCTTTCTTTGAAAGACCTCATTTAGAAAAGCTTTTTAAGGGAGAAAAAGTCCCTAGTGCCAGAGGAAAGGCAAGCAATACTACCAGGGAGCACAAGCTAGGCCATAAAACCTTCCTTTAGATGTCTTCTTGACCTGCTCTACTTGAATGCCTTTTGCAGAGAGTGAAACATTTTTGGAGCTATTCCTCAGAGCTGAAGCTGGAGGTTGAAGCAGAAACTACTTTTCTCTGCTTCCTTTCTAGAGACTAGCTCCATCTATCAGTTTTCCCATTGGATACATGACAGGAGGGATGTGAGTCAGCTTCACCACCAGTCTGCAAAATAGAAGGTATTTTTCTGTGTTCATGGGAAATATGAGGATGGCTATAGTTTGTCTTGGATTAGAATTAACTACATATGTTTTCTATGTTCCTCACAAGATTAATTATGATTTCTTAAAGGTAGAGAAGATGTTTTATTCACCTCTGGTGTTTCCTCTTGCCACCATGTCTTAACAGAATGCCTAGCATAGAAGGCACTTAAGTATTTTTTGAGTGACCAGAAATCCATCCTTCCCTTCCCAGGGTGACTACAGTTATGATATCCCTTAAGCATCCCAAAAGATATCATGACATTTTCAAAAATAAATAAATTGTCATGTAACATATATGGCGGAATCAAAGACTAAGATGTCTTCACTTACAGGAGATTGTTAGTCACCATGGTAATGTGAGTAAGCCGAAAGGACCACTTCCCTTCTATGGGCCACATCTTCCTGACCCAACCTACCTTTTGGAAATTTTTCTTTTGAGGATAAAATGAGCCAAGTTTAGGCGGTGTGAGTGTGGTGGGGTGGGGGGGAAGAAGCTACAACCTAATTACTCACCAAGTAATTAGTCTTAAACCTGGGCCCACCCTTTCTTTAATTATGGGAAATAGACAAGCCACTAGGCCCTGAATTTGGATACTTGAATTGTAGTCCTGTCTCTGCCACTGACCAACTATGTGACTTTGGGAAAATTTTCTCCCTTCTCTGGGCCGTAGTCGCCCCATCTAGATCATCAAGGAATGGGGTTAGTTTGCCTTGAAGAATCCTTTTGGGATTCCATAATATATTTTCAATTATCTGTTGGTTTGAAGTTTTGACCAGCTGCCAAAGAGGAAAAAAAAAATAATGGAATATGTGATACTATGAATGTGAATACTGAGGTACCTATTTCTAAAAAAAAAAAATCAAAAATCAAGTAGAGCTAGATGGCATTTCTTTATTGGACAACAGGCAGTTGTGGCTAAGAAGAGTTTTAAACTTCCTTCTAACTCTTAAGATTATAGGATTCTGAAAATTGTCTTACAGAATGTGTGTTTACATATGAGATCATAGGCTTCTTGCTATATGTCTCACCTTTCTCCCACTACCCTGCCAAGTCTTATATTAGTGCCTCTTCTTTTTATTGGGCACCCTAAAAAAAGGCAAAAATTATTTTGGTATCAATATCTCATACCCTGTAAAGGCAGGCTACACTTTATGGACTGGTTCTCCCATTTCTATTGGAAGGATAAGTGGACCTAAGCTATACTCTGAAATGCTCATCAGGTTGTATGTCTGCTTCTTTACGATATTTTATTCTCTGGCCGATGAGGAAGGGATAGTGTGCTTGATTGAATTTAGATTGCTTCAGGAGATAGGGCACTGTTCTTACTGACATCTTCAGAGAAATATAGCTATTCCAGATTGCTTGGTAAATTAGACAGGGTGGAGAGAATGTGAGGCAAAAAAAAAAAAAAACATTAATAGAAATCAGAAATTAGTACCCTTGACTGAGTTTTATCCAGTTCCCAGCCCTGCAAAGAATTCATACCATGAATCCAGTTCCCAACTGGGATAACTCAGCCAAAAGCATATCTTCCTTGGGAAGTGAATAAATATTTATCCCCAGTCCTTCTGGTGGGATAACTAGTTTTTGATGATACCATAATTTCATGGTGTCTGTGGTCGTTGGCACATTAATAAATGACTCACTTTGGCTAAAATCACAGTGGAGCAAAGCAGGGGTTTTGGATATTGGCTAAGTGTTTGGCCCGTGGCTTGTCTCCAATTCCCTTTTCTCCCCCGCTCTGGGTGGGATAGTAACAACAATCATAACAACCCTCACATGTGTAGCACAAGCCAGAGTTTCCAGAGCATTCTCACATGCATTATCTCATTTTCCCCTTGAACATCATCCAGGGCAGTTTCTGTGCCTTTGTTCCCACTTGGGAAGACTGTTTCAACAATCATTAAAATGATATTTTCCCCTCATAATCAGCCCCAAATTTGCAGGTCTTAATTTCATCCCATTTATTTTATTAATTATATTGCTATATTCTTAGCTACACAGTTCTTTTCTCCCCTTCCCTTAACATTTTTTTCAGCAGTTGCTAAATAAAAAATATTTATATATTTTGTAGCTTTTTCTCCTCAATTTATAGTCTTTTAAGTTATGTTTATCTTTTTAGGTTTGTGCGTTTTTGTTGCTGTTGTTCTTGTGAATGTGTGTGCTCACACGTGTTTTGAAGGAGAAATGATTTAATATGGTTAGCATTTGCTTTCGGCTGAGTGGAAATGACCCAGTTCAGTTGGTTATTAATTCTATCTATACAATGACAATATGCTTTTAATAAGGATTTTTTTTTGTCTACCCCAGCGTCTTTATTCTTACAGAGGTATTGTCTGTTGTTCTGTATACTGGAATAAAGGACAAGGTAAATAGGTGAGGCTTCTTTAATTTTGCACAACTCCCTTCATTCTCCTCTGTTGATAATCCTGACATTACTGGACCAGTTGTTGCTATCACTAACAGTTGAAATTCTTTAGTCACTTTGGAAATGGAAAGAGAAGCCTGTTAAAAACTATAATTACCACCCATGGTATCTGAATCACATCTATGAAGGTATTATCATTTACTCAAACAGTAAAAGACAATTTACTTTTATCACATGCCCACAAAATAAAATCAAAATAATGCATCCCCAGTCTTGATGATCCTCTACCACCTTGTACCAACAGTTGATACTGTAATTCACCTCTTACTTCTCTCTTTTTTTAAGATTTTATTTATTTATTTGACAGAGAGACACAGCGAGAGAGGGAACACAAGCAGGGGGAGTGGGAGAGGGAGAGGCAGGGTTCCCGTGGAGTGGCGAGCCTGATGTGGGGCTCAATCCCAGAACCCTGGGATCACGGCCTAAGCTGAAGGCAGACGCTTAATGACTGAGCCACCCAGGCGCCCCTCACCTCTTTCTTCTTAAAACTTTGTCCTGTACTACGGACAATCTGGGTTTTATTCTTTCTTCCCTGGCTTCCTCTTCTTGGCTGCTGCTGGTTCTTCTTCCTCTTCTAGCTTCAAATATGGATGTCCCTCAGTGTTTTGTTCTTGATATTTTTCTTTGTTCATCTAAGCCTCCACCATAATTTACCTATACCAGTGTTTCTCAATCTCTCTCAGAGGTTTTGATTTAATTGATCTAGGGTATAGGTATTTTTTAAAGTCCTCTTGATGATTTTTTAAAGGTTTTATTTATTTATTTGATAGAGAGAGACACAGTGAGAGAGAGAACACAGCAGGGGGAGTGGGAGAGGGAGAAGCAGGCTCTCCGCAGAGCAGGGAGCCCAGTGCGGGGCTTGATCCCAGGACCCTGGGATCATGACCTGAGCTGAAGGCAGACGCTTAATGACTGAGCCACCCAGGCACCCCCCTCTTGATGATTTTGATATGCACCCATGAGTTGGTCTTTTTATACATTTGACTTATCTCTAAGCCCAACCTATGTTCTACGTATTTCAATTACCTGCTAGGCACCACCACTGACATTTCTTATCCCCTCCATACTTAAAATGATTTGAAAACCTAAGTATATTGACTTTTTTTCTAACAGTGAACTCTCTGTTCACACTTTTCATGTCCTTGAGGTTCTTCTGGTTTCCCTCAGAGTCTTCTCTGACTCATATTTTTCTTTAGACTCTCACATCCATGGAATTGTAAGGTTCTAGTGGTGCTTTTCGTAAAGCCTGTTCCCCTCACCATTACTTTCTTTCTATTGTTGCTACCACCCATGTCCTGGCCCTTATCTCTTAAGGCTTGGGAAGTAACCCTGTCTAACCATTCTTTCATAATAAAATAAAATTTAAAAAAATAAAGTACAATCAGATTAACATTAAGGAAATACCTTTTTGCCAAACAAAGATATTAATGATAAAAAATTAAATTTCAGTGACAGCCTGGGAGGACCTCAATTCCCTATTTTAGAGTTCACTGCCTTGGAAAGCATGCCAGATTCATGGGTCCTAAATTCCCTGTGGTCTGGCATTGTTTCTTACTAGATAAATAAATTCAGAGGAATCTTTTTTCTTTGAGCCTCAGGGTTTTTTAAAATTTATTAATTGGTGATAATAATCTCTGGCTTACTCCTGGGGTTATTGTAAGAATCCATTGAGCTGACTGATAGGAAACCTTTTATAAATTGTGAAACCTTTCACTGACACAGAAAACTGTGATCATTACTTTGTAGTCTTTAACCATTTACTAATTCAACAAATATTTATCTAGTGCCTACTATGTGTCAGGCACTGTTATAAGTATATGAGATAAAGCAGTGTGATCTCATGGTACTTACATTCTAATTGGAGGAAGAGCCAGGCTATAAAGGTATAAATAAGATGTATAGGATGTTAGATGGTTATAAGTACTGTTGAGAAGAATGAAATAGCAAAGGAGTATAGAAGATGTGGAAGGAAGTTACAGTTTTAAAGGAATGGTCAGAGAAACCTCACTAGGAAGATGGTATAATAAAGAACTGAAGAAGATAAGGGAGGGAATTATGTGGATATTTAGGGGAAAACCTGCCTGACTGAGAGAGCAGCAAGTGTGAAGAATTTATAAGTTGGGAACAGTCCTGGTTAGTTTGAGGAATAAGAAAAAGGCCAGCATGGCTGGAGTTAAGAGATTAAGAGGAAGAATAGTAGATCATAAAGTCAAAGAGGTAATGGTATAAGGGGAAATAGGCAGATCATCTCATTGACCATTCTAAGGACTTTAATTGTATTGCATGAGGTGGAGAGCCATCAATAGATTTTGAGATTGGAAATGACATGATCTAGCATGTTTTAAAACTAACTCTCCACCCTCAACCCCTTTGTCTTTATCACCCATTTTTTTCTAAAAACAAAACAAACAAAAAACAATGGGTAGGCCCCAGTTCACTCCCTCACCAAGTTTCCTTTGAATGTGGGAGAGACAAAAAAACCAACCAACCAAACAACAACAACAACAAAAAAGACTTTTTCTGACTATACGTTATAGTCAGGCAAAACAGACAAGAACCAAAAAAAAAAAAAAAAAAAAAAAAACCAAACCAAAACAAAAAATCCCTTAAAGTAGTAATTTTCAAAGTGGGCTCCACATGAAAATCACCTGATGAACTTTAAAAATTCCAAATATTAAGGCCATACCACTGACTGGTTACATTAGAATCTCAGGAATGGGGCCCAAATATCAGTATTTTTTGAAGCTCCCAAGGTGCAACCTATACAAAGAACCACTAGTCAAAGAGATTGGCCAAACTCATAGTATGAATGGGAACCTTGAGTCTAGCCCTGGGGAGGAACATGCTTCTGATGGGAGAGCTGTGCCTGGGATCATTCACCCTACTGAGGAGTGTAAAATTCACAGATAGTGGTGCAGGAGGAAGATAAGATACTTGGTAGTTTGGAAGCAGGTTATAAGCAAGAGAAAGCTGGGATAGGAGTGGCCATAAGTAAGGCCAGGAAATGAAGGGCTGAGAGCTAGCACCAAATGATAAAGCAACATCTGGATTATAGGCCAAATATCTGGAAATAATGAAGGCACTCATTATTATAATGAGATTAGAAGCTTAATTTTCAAAGAAAGCAGAGTTCTCAAGGCCAGGCTGAGCAACTGCTTTGATTTTTGGCAGTCTTATACATGTGGGCCACTAGGTAGGGCCACAGGAGAGGAATGGACAATGCATGGACCAGCTGCTGTCTTCCTCACCCTCTTTAATACCACACCTCCTGCACTGCTCAGGCAAAGTAAATATCTTCCCTGAAGTCCTGAGTTCTTAATTTAGACCTGTCATCCTGTCCTGCCCACCCGTCCTAGATACAAAGAACATGTTTCACCCCACAAGCATGTGCAAGTTGAGAAGAGCAGCAGCCGCAAGCTGTGTCCGAAGGCAGCTGCACCGGCAGCAGCCTGAGTACCTTAGATCTACCAGAAACTTGGCCAACATTGATTTTTCAGAGCACAGTGAGCTAATGTGAGGATTATTATTAATGTCAGTCTCATTGCTTCTCCTCTTCCCTGTCTACTTGTATTCTTACTCTTCTAGGTTATTGTTATTATTATTATTTATTATTATTATTTTGGAATCAGGACAGAGGGATGGGCAGGGAGAGAAGCCACATGACAAAGAGACAATATAAAGAGACACTAGTTATTTTGCCACTTGTCAGCCCCTCTGGTTAAATCCAATCAATATACCCAAACAACACTAGATAAATTTGGGTGAAAAAAGTTGAGTGGAAAAAACTCACAGAGGCACATATCAGAATATTCATAGTAGCTCTTTAAAATTTTAATTTTGGGGCTAACTTAGGTGGGTAATAACTACTGGAATAATACAGGGTAGTTCATAGTATAGAATTAAAGAAAAAGCTGAAGAACCAGCATTTTTAAAAAAATTGAGATAAAATTTACATACCATAAAACTCACCTTTATAAAATCTACAATTCACTGCTTTTTTAATGTATTCACAAAGTTGTACAACCATCATGACTCTCTAGTTCTAGACCAGTTCATCACCCCAAAATGAAGCTCACCCACAGTCATTCCCCATTCTCTCCTTCCCCCAGCCCGTGGCAACTAGTAGTCTACTTTCTGTCTCTAAATTGTCTATTCTGGTATTTCATGTAAATATAATCATACAGTATTTTTTTTTGTGCCTGGCTTAGCATAATGTTTTGAAGATTTATCCATGTTGTAACACATACCAAGTACCTCATTCCTTTTTGCGGCTGAATAATATTTCGTTGTGTGTTTAGAGATGGACATTCACATTGTTTCTACATTTTGGCTATTATGAATAATGATACTAGGAACATTTATGTACAAATTATTTCAAAGACTTTACTTATTTGTTTGACAGAGAGAGAGAGACACGGCGAAAGAGGGAACACAAGCGGGGGAGTGGGAGAGGGAGAAACAGGCTTCCCACTGAGCAGGGAGCCACATGCGGGGCTTGATCCTAGGACCTGAGCCAAAGGCAGATGCTTAATGACTGAGCCACCCAGGTGCCCGTGTACAAATTTTTACGTGGATATATACTTTCAATTATTTTGGGTATATACCTATGGGTGGAATTTCTGGGTCACATAGTAACTCCATGCTTAACATTTTGAGGAACTGCAAAAACATTTTTCAGAAGGACTGTACCACTTCATGTTCTTTTTTACATTACATTTTGCATTTATTTATGTTACAAATTGTTTGGAAAAGACTTTTTATTCAGTGTTTAAGTTCTTTTTAAAGATTTTATTTATTTATTCATGAGAGACAGAGGGAGAGAGAGAGAGGCAGAGGGAGAAGCAGGCTCCTCAAGGAGCAGGGAGCCCGATGCAAGACTCAATCCCAGGACCTTGGGATTACGACCCGAGCTGAAGGCAGACACCTAACCATCTGAGCCACCCAGGCACCCTTCAGTGTTTAAGATTAAAAACTACAAGATTTTGCTTGCAGCTGATGAGTGAAAAGAAAAAAAAATATCAACTGATTAGCTAGTTAAAATGTTCTGACTCAGAATAAAATTATTAATAGATATACCAGTTACTTTGTGTAGGCTTAAGAGTTCTGGAGCAAAATAGGTCTAAACAAAATATATCATCTGAGAGCATAGGGCTAATGAGTATATGAATTACTGAGTAAGAAATCTGATAAAGAGGGGTTATGGCAGACCTTTGATTCTTTTAGGCTTCTAGCAGTTGGTTACCACATGCAAGGACCGAGCAGCCAGTTATTTCACCTTTTTACTTGTCTGAGTTAAACAACTTTAACCCACTAAAGCAGGAATAAAGTGAGACCTTATAGATCAGGTAGAAAACATAAAGCAGTCCCAATTCTCCAGCAATATATGAGGGTTCCAATTTCTCCACATCCTTGCCAACACTCACTTACCTCCCTTATTTTTTATTACAGCCACCCTAGTGAATGTGAAATGGGATTTCATTGTGATTTTGATTTACATTCCCCTAATTGCTAATGATGTTGAGCATTTTTTTCATGTGCTTATTGACCATTTGTATATCTTCTTGGGGTGATGTATATTCGGATACTCTGCCCATTTAAAAAAAGATTTTATTTATTTATTTATTTATTTATTTATTTATTTATTTTTATTTATTTTAGAGAGAGAGAGATTGAGAGATTGAGAGGTTGAGCGGGGGAGAGGAGTGGATTCCTTTTTCCTCAAGCAGACTCCCCACTGAGTGTGGAGCCCCACTCAGGGCTCAATACCAAGACTCTGAGATCATGACCTGAGCCAAAACCAAGAGTTGGATGCTTAACTGACTGAGCCACCCAAGCACCCCTACTTTGCCCATTTTTAATTGGGTTGTCTTTATTTCTGAGTTGTCAGACATAACTATATATTCTACATATAAGTATTCTTTCAGATCTCTAGAATTTTCAGGGTTTTTCTCCATTTAATATGAATTGCCTTTTTATTTTTTTAAGTGTCCTTTGAAGCACAAAAATTTTACATTTTCATTAAATACAATTTGTCTATTTTTTCTTTTGTTGCTTGTGCTTTTAGTGCTATATCTAAAAACAAACAAAAAAAGACATTGCCTAGTCCAAGGTCATCAATATGTATACCTATATTTTTATAAGAAAAATGAAAAATTATAAAAAAAAAAGATTTCTTACAAAGAAAATTCTTATAAATAAGAGTTTTATAGTTTTATCCCTTACATTTGGGACTTTGGTCCATTTTGAGTTAATTTTGCATATAGTATGAAGTGTCCAATTTGATCATTTTTCATGTGAACCATTTGTCACAACACCTTTAAAAAAAAAAGCTGTTCTTTTCCCATTAAATTGCTTTAGCACTCTTTTTGAAAATCAATTGACCATAGCATAACAACTTTATTTATAATGGCCACAAATTGGAAAAAGCCCAATGTCCATCAACCAAAAAATAAAGTATAAATAAATTATGGCATATCCATATAATGGGATGCTAAACAACAATGGTAAGGAACAATTGTTGCTGCACACATGATGGATGAATCTCACAGAAATAACATTGAGCTAAGAAAGCCAGAAACAAGAGTGTTCTTGTATTAATTCAATTTATATGAAGTTCAAGGACAGATAAAACTAATAACGGTGACAGAAGCCAAAATATAAATTACTTGGAAGAAGGGGATGGTATTGACTAGGAAGGGCCATGAGACAGCCAGCTGAGGTAATGAAAAGATTCTGTATCTTTATTTAGATAGTGTTTATATGATTATATACATACGTAAAAATTTTATAGGCCTGTCCACTTGATTTTGGATGATTCAGTCTCATCCTCTGTGACATTTTAGAAGTGTGTCTAGATGTAGTTATGAAACACCTCAGAGTAGCCCTAATTTTCTCAAAACCTAATTATTATCTCTCACCTTCTCTTACAATAAAAAGGCCATTACATCTGCCAGAGGACAACTGATGACCACAGGGAAGAATTTGACATAACTTCTAAGTTTGCCCCTGGATAATAACATTTAAACATTATTAAACAGTTTTCCTGTATGCCCTGACTTCAAAACAGTCCAGAGTCTATGTTATTTTGTTCTCTGTAATAAAGACAATTCGTTAAGCTTATAATGAAAGAATTCATTTTGTATGTTTTAGATAAGCAGTTTGACAAAAACAGAGGTGGGGGGGAACTGTCTGTTCATTCCCTGGATTCTGCTATGAGGATTTAGTAATAAGCCTGTCTTGCCTAAACATATGTCTCAAAGCCTGTGTTAGAGGGATGTGTTAAGATTCATGACAAATAACATTTATTAGATAAATGGGGGTCTGGAATTCAAACAAAACAGAGTGTTTTGGACACCTGAAGGCTAGAAGCAGCTGCTGTGGAGATTTCAGATGCCTATGTCAGGAGCTTATCTCAAGGGCAGGGCTACTCTTTGGCTTCTGACAATGTTTTTCTGCTTTTGTGGGTAAGAAAAGGATACAGGGTAGTTGTCCAGACCAGTATGCTGGCTCTGTGCCCATGACACTTAATTCCTTTGTCATAAGGCCTATGCGACCACTGATAGTTTAGGTCCTTACTAAGAAGGATAGGTATGGAGGGGACTATGTTTATTGAGGCTGACGACTATGGACCAGTAATTGAAACAACACAAGAGGGAACATTTTTAGTTTGTGCAAGAATGAATTTTGTAGCCCACTTTCTTCTGAATGAAGGAATGAGGAAGAATGGTCCAGTTGATGGTGAGAAAAGAAACATTCAAACAAGAATACCAGCCAGGATGACTCACCCTAACACCATTGGGGACTTTTGAGGGGAAGAATGATGGCCTCTCAGAGTTCACATTCACTCTCCTCTCTTCCAACATATATACTTAGGATTTTCAGCACTTTGAATAGCCACCTGAAGTTCACCTTGGTATGAGGTTAAGGAACAAGCAAAAGAATCTCACTTTGTCTTTGAATAGTGCAAGTCGTGGGTATCAATTACTTGAGTCTCCCTCATTAAAGTCATCTTTGTAGAAAACTGTGTACTTAACTCTGTCTTATTTTGTGTAGCTTTTTCAAGTCTTCATAATGGTTTGATGGACCTTAGCTCATTTAATCTTCCCAAGAACTATATAAGGTAGGTGAGAAACATACTGTCCCCTTTTTTCAGATTAAGTAACTATGGCCAGAAAAGATAAAGTGACTCATCCAAGGGCATAGGTTGAAAGAAGAAGAGTTAGGTAAGTTGAACAACTAACCCAGTTTGCCTGAAACTGTCCCAGTTTTAGCACTGAAAACCCCATATGCTGGGGAAGCCTCTTAGTTCTGAGCAAACCTGGATAATTGGTTACCCTATAACCAGGATTAAACTCTATATTTCACAGCTCTCAGGTCAATGCTAGTGATACTGCCCTATGCCATCTGTATTCTGAGAACTGTTATCTGAGTAGTGTTTCTTCTTCTCTACCCCTTAGTGTACCAGGATATTTCTTCATGGTGGATCACCTCCCCTCCCACTCTTCCCTAGGGCAGAAGCAATGACAGCTAGTGGCCCTCCAAGGTATTCAGGACAGTTTTGGAAAAAAGAAAACCATGTTTCAGTTTTCTTATTCACAAAACAATGACAATAATCCCTATAGTGCTTACCTCACATGGTTGTTGTGTGGATCAAATAATAATGGATGTGAAAGTTCTTTCTAAACTGTTAATAGCTGGTCACATGTGAAAAATTGTGGTTATCCTCTACCCACCCAGACAGAAGCTAGCTCCTTGTCTTACTGTCTTTCCAGGTCAGCAAGTGGTACAACAACTAACTGTGTGAACTTTGGCAAATTTCTTGGCCTCTGTGCCTCAGTTTCCTCATATGTAAGTTAGGGATAATAATAATCTCTGATATGGTGGTGTAAAGTATTGAATGAATTATTTTTAAATATACAGCTTTTAAAAGAGTTCTGGGCACATGGCCAGGGCTATATAAGCATTAGCTGTTTTGGATTGGCTTCCTCAACCCCTGTAACTCAGAGCCAGAGACTATATTAAGTGGATCCATAAACCAAGTGACCCATAAACCAAGCCATCACTTTCCATTTTCACTAGCTCCCTAGTTTTTGTGTTATGTACCCACAGCCTTCCTACCATGGATTGTGAAGAAAATGAGTACTGGGACCAATGGGGACAGTGTGTCACCTGCCAGCTGTGTGGGCCTGGACAAGAACTCTCCAAGGTAAGTACCCCTGATCAGGATACTTATTTCTGTCACATTCTAGGAACCAGCCTTATAACTGAGTGGGTCCAAGATTAAGAGAGTCAGCCCCACCTGTGTCTAATCCAGTCTAGCAGGCAAAACATGGAATCCAAAGATTATGATAATAGCAGTGACAGTACCAACAAAAAGCCCACCTGACAGGATCAGGGTCAGGGGAGGGTTCCATGAGATAATGGCATATATCAAGAGGAAATATGGAATGCAGAGGCCTAGGAAGACTATTTAGCATTAGGGAAATCTTTCAACAAAATTAGGTTCCATCCACTTGGGATTCAGGAGCCAGATGTTAGGTCTGATCTGATACAGAGCTACTTCAGATCAGGTAGCAGAGGAAGGCCCCTCTAAGGAGATGTCTTCTGGGGACAGAATATAGCTCATACAGAGTTTCAAGGTGGGAATGAACTAGGCACATATACAAGGAAGAAGAAGTTTAGTGCAGCTGATGTATGGTAAGTGAAATAGAGAATGGTACACAATGAAGTCATAGAGGGAGGTATGGGCCAAACTATGTGGAGTCTTAAAATCTATGATGAAAATTTTTCATTTTTTCCCTAAGTACACCAGGGAAACTTTGGGGGGTTTTGATTAGAAGAGTGACATGATCCTAGAAGTAAAATAAAATATAGCAGTTATTTAGCCCACATTCCTATCTCTCTATTTCACAAAGTCCCGGAGACACCAACAAATGCAAGCACCAACTCTAATTTTAACTCCTTACGTGTAACATTCCGTACCACAGAGGAGTGTCCACATGGTTGATAAGGAATCCCAGGACCCAGGAAAGGTCATCAGAGGTTAGATCATGTTGGACATTGGGATGGACCTGATGGACTAAGCTGCTTGGCTTAACATAATCTATTTTCAGTATTACATAGATCTTCATGTTAAAAAGTCTTGGCACTCTCATTAAGAACAATCTCTTACAAATATTCCTGTCGTGTACATGGCTATTATGTTTAAAGCCATCCATGTTTACAAACCTGAACTTCTCCAAGGGAGAAAAATAGGTCTTTCTTTGTATCAAACTGCTGTTACCAAACTCTTAAAATATGACCCCTGACGAAATGTACATTTGTGTATTTCAGCACCACTAGAAAGCTCAGAGAAAATGAATGAGTTGCAATGTTGTGTTCCTGCAAAAACTTTATATGTAAACAGATTGTACTTGTATAGCAGTCTGTACCTTGTAAAGGACTTTCATGTAGATTATCTAATTTGGCTCTTAGTCCCACCAAGGAGGTATTAAGAACTCCATTTTAGATTAGGAAACTAAGACTTGGAGAGGATGCATGACTTTCTCAAAGTCAAAATGGTTCAGTAAAAATAAACATGAGCCAGATAAACAAGGGTTTGAGCCTCAGCTTTGCGGGGGGGCGGGGATTAGTTTAAATCTGACTCAATTAGGATATGCTAAATTAAAAGTAACATAAAGCAGCAGTGACTTGAACCATAAACACATTTATTTATGTAATGAACTCTAGAGGTCAGGAGACTGTGGTTGGTTGAGCAGATCAACAATGTTGTTAAGGACCCAGGCTCTTTTTATTCTTCGGTATCTTGTTTTGCCTTCATGCTTGTGTCCTTTTGTTTGCCATAACTCAAAGCATCACATCTTCACAGCATAGTCAAAGTCAGGAAGAAGGGGCAGGGACAAAGTACCTTCAATTTTATTAGGGAAGAAGTATTTTCCTAGAATACTTCCTAGAAGTATTTTCCTAGAAGCTCCTCAGCAGATTCCCCCTTATATCTTATGGGTGCAAATTGACTGCTGTATCTCTAAACTACAAGAAAGGTTAGGAAATTAATACCTGGCAAATGGGAATGGGATTGCCATGATTAACTAAGACCAATCAAGAATCAGTTCTTGAGGTTGGTCGCCTTGCAACTGAGAATGAAATCAATGTGCTATTAGTAAATAAGAAAATGGGCAATAACTTTTAGATAAGCAGCTAACATCACCTAACACAGCCTTGTATTTATAGTTACTTTTATTTAGTTTTAGAATTCACTCATATGGACTGTAAACATTACTATAAATAAATCTTTACAGAAAATCAACAGTATTTCCTCAGGACATATTTTTAGAAGTGTAATTACCGTGCAAAATAATGCATACTGTTTAGAAATTCTTGAAATATATTAACACTTCTGAATTTTTTTTTACTAATTTCCATTACAATTATATTTATTTTCAATAGTGCATGGATTTCTTATATCCTAAAAGGCAAACCACACATGAACAATGCATGTTTCTATCATCTATTAATTTTATACCTTCTTTTGTAATGTTAAATTACTAATTTGAGAACTCTTTTTTAAAAGATTTTATTTATTCATTAGAGAGAGAGAAAGAGCACAAGAGGGTGTAGGGTCAGAGGGAGAAGCAGGCTTCCCACAGAGCAGGGAGCCCGATGTGGGACTCAGACCAGGACTCCGGGATCATGACCTGAGCTGAAGGCAGTCGCTTAACCAGCTGAGCCACCCAGGCAACACAATTTATGAGAACTTTATATTATTTTGTTTTTTAATTTGAGGGGGTAAAAACTTTTTTGTGTTTATTGTCTATTTACATTTTCAATTGTGAACTATTCAGATTGTTTTACTCTTCTCTTCATTGTTTATTGTTTATCCTTTACTAGTTTAAGACACTAGACAGTATAGCAGAATATGGAGTGTTTTTTAAATTGTCTTTATATTATATAATATTTTAAAAATCAGAAATGGTTTTGAATTTTGTTTCATTTTATCAGCATTTGTTGACAATTTCATCTATTTTCCTCTTGACATGATAATTTGATTGTATATATCAATAAATTCCAAAAATTAAAATATCTTGCATTTCTAGGATAAGCCAATTTTGATTGTGATTTTGGGTTGCATAACCTTTTATGTTTTAAAAGTTCATATTTTATAATATGTAAACACTTTTATAGCACTATCAGCATCAAAATTTATATAAGAATTGTGCTAACTAGGTAAAATTAAGAATATTGATATTCTTCTAATTATAAAACAGTTAGTTTTGGGGGCCATAATCATTTGAGAGAATTACTTTCACCTCCTAATTAGGAAAGATTCTCAATATAATATTTTGCATGATACTTTATTCTTTTTTATTAGAAAGCAAATTATTCATTCATTCAAGAAGTTATTCTTTTTCTGTTTCTTTTTAATTTAATTTAATTAATTTAATTTAATTTTTTAAAGATTTATTTATTTATTTGAGAGAGAGAGAATGAAAGAGATAGAGAGCACGAGAGGGAAGAGGGTCAGAGGGAGAAGCAGACTCCCTGCCGAGCAGGGAGCCCGATGTGGGACTTGATCCCGGGACTCCAGGATCATGACCTGAGCCGAAGGCAGTCGCTTAACCAACTGAGCCACCCAGGCGCCCAATTTTATTTTATTTTAAAGTGTTATGTTAGTCACCATACAGTACATCATTAGTTTTTTTTTTGCTTTTTTTTAAATTTTATTTTATTATGTTATGTTAGTCACCATACAATACATCATTAGTTTTTCCTGTGGTGATCCACGATTCACTGTTTTTGTATAACACCTATGCTCCATGCAGTACATGCCCTCCTTAATACCCATCACCGGGCTAACCCAACCCGCTAGCCCTCTCCCTCTAAAACCCTCAGTTTGTTCAGAGTCCATGGTGTCTCATGGTTCGTCTCCCCCTCCAATTCCCCCCCTTCATTTTTCCCTTCCTTCTCCTAATGTCTTCCATGCTATTCCATATGTTCCACAAATAAGTGAAACCATAAGATAATTGACTTTCTCTGCTTGACTTATTTCACTTAGCATAATCTCCTCCAGTCCCATCCATGTTGATGTAAAAGTTGGATATTCATCCTTTCTGATGGCTGAGTAATATTCCATTGTATATATGGACCACATCTTCTTTATCCATTTATCTGTTGAAGGACGTCTCGGCTCTTTCCACAGTTTGGCTATTGTGGACATTGCTGCTATGAACATTGGGGTGCATATGACCCTTCTTTTCACTACATCTGTGTCTTTGGGGTAAATAACCAGTAGGGCAATTGCTGGGTCAGGGGGTAGCTCTATATTTAATTTTTGAGGAACCTACTCACTGTTTTCCAAAGTGGCTGTACCAACTTGCATTCCTACCACCAGAGTAAGAGGGTTCCCCTTTCTCCACAACCTCTCCAACATTTGTTGTTTCTTGCCATGTCAATTTTTGCATTCTAACTGGTGTAAGGTGGTATCTCAGTGTGGTTTTGATTTGAATTTCCCTGATGGCTAATGATGATGAACATTTTTTCATGTGTCTGTTGACAGTTTGTATGTCCTCTTTTGAAAAGTGTATGTTCATGACTTCTGCCCATTTTCTGACTTGATTATTTGTTTTTTGGGTGTTGAGTTTGAGAAGTTCTTTATAGATCTTGGATACCAGCCCTTAGCCAGTAGTGTCATTTGCAAATATCTTCTCCCATTCTGTGGGTTACGGTTTTGTTTTGTTCACTGTTTCCTTTGCTGTTCAGAAGCTTTTTATTTGATGGAGTCTCAAGAGTTCATTTTCCCTTTTCTTTCACTTGACTTTGGAGATATATCTTGAAAGAAGTTGCTGTGACCAATGTCAAAGAGGTTACTGCCTATGTTCTTCTCTAGGATTTTGATGGATTCCTCACATTGAGGTCTTTCATCCATTTTGAGTTTATCTTTGTGTATGGAGTAAAAGAATGGTCGAGTTTCATTCTTCTGTATATAGCTATCCAATTTTCCCAGCACTGTTTATTGAAGGGACAGTCTTTTTTCCATTGAATATTTTCTCCTGCTTTGTCGAAGATTATTTGACCATAGAGGTGAAAGTCCATATCTGGGTTGTCTATTCTGTTCCATTGGTCTATATGTCTGTTTTTGTGCCAGTACCATGCTGTCTTGGTGATCACGGCTTTGTAATATAGCTTGAATTCAGGCAACATGATGCCCCCAGCTTTGTTTTTCTTTTTCAACATTTCCTTGGTGATTCGGGGTCTTTTCTAATTCCATATAAATTTAAGGATTGTTTGTTCCAGCACTTTGAAAAATGTCATTGGAATTTTGATTAGGATAGCGTTGAAGGTAAAGATTGCTCTGGGTAGCATGGATGTTTTAACAATGTTTATTCTTCCGATCCATGAGCATGGAATGTTTTTCCATTTTTTTTGTGTCTTCTTCAATTTCCTTCCTGAGTGTTCTGTAGTTCCTAGAGTATAGATCCTTTATCTCCTTGTTTAGGTTTATTCCGAGGTATGTTATGGTTTTTGGTGCTATTGCAAATGGAATCGTTTCTCTAATTTCTCTTTTTACAGTTGCATTGTTAGTGTATAAGAAAGCAAATGATTTCTGTGCATTGATTTTATATCCTGCCACATTACTGAATTGCTGTATGAATTCTAGTAATTTGGGGGTGGAGTCCTTTGGATTTTCCACATAAAGTATCATGTCATCTCTGAAGAGAGAGAGTTTGACTTCTTCTTTACCAATTTGAATACCTTTTCTTTCTTTTTGTTGTCTGATTGCTGTTGCTAGGACTTCTAATACTATGTTGAACAATAGTGGCAAGAGTGGGCATCCTTGATGTGTTCCTTATCTTAAAGGAAGTGTTCTCATCTTTTTCCCATTGAGGATGATATTCACTGTGGGTTTTCTATAGATGGATTTTATGAACTTGAGGAATATTCCCTCTATCCTTATATTCTGAAGAGTTTTAATCAGGAAGGGATGCTGAATTTGGTCAAATGCTTTTTTTGCAAGGACCATATGCTTCTTCTGTCTCCTCTTATTAATGTATTCTATCATTTTGATTGATTTGTGAATGTTGAACCACCTTTTCATCTCAGGGATAAATCCCACTTGGTAGTGTGGATGATCGTTTTAATGTATTGTTGGATCCTATTAGTAGGATTTGGTTGAGAATTTTGGAATTTATATTCATCAGGGATATTGCTCTGTAAGTCTCCTTTGTGATGGGGTCTTTGCCTGGTTTGGGGATTAAGGTAATGCTGGCCTCATAGAATGAGTCTGGAAGCTTTCCTTCTGTTTCTATTTTTTGAAACAGCTTCAGGAGAATAGGGATTATTTCTTCGTTGAATGTTTGGTGGAATTCCCCAGGGAATCTTTCAGGCCCTGGACTCTTGTTTTTTGGGAAGTTTTTTATCACTGTTTCAATCTCGTTACTGGTTATTGGCCTATTCAGGTTGTCAATTTCTTCCTGTTTCAGTCTCGGTAGTTTATAGGTTACCAGGAAGGCATCCATTTCTTCCATGTTGCTTAATTTATTGGCATAGAGTTGTTGATAATAATTTCTAATAATTGATTCTATTTCCTTGGTGTTAGTCGTGATCTCTCCCTTTTCATTCATAATTTTATTAATTTGGGTCCTTTCTCTTTTCTTTTGGATAAGTCTAGCCAGTGGTTTATTGATCTTATTAATTCTTTCAAAGACCCAGCTTCTAGTTTCGATGATCTGACCTACTGTGTTTCTGATTTCTAATTCATTGATCTCTGCTCTCATCTTAATTATTTCTCTTCTAATGCGTGGCTTAGGCATCATTTGTTGCATTTTCTCCAGTTCTTTAAGGTGTAAAGTTAGTTGGTGAATTTGGGATTTTTCTATTTTTTGAGTGAGGCTTGGATGGCTATGTATTTCTCCCTTAGGACCACCGTTGCAGTTCCCATAGGTTTTGGACTGATTTGTTGTCATTATCATTGGTTTCCATGAATCGTTTAAGTTCCTTTTTGATTTCCTGGTTGACACAAACATTCTTAAGGTGAGTGGTCTTTAGCTGCCAAGTGATTGAATTTCTTCCATTTTTTTTCTTGTGATTGAGTTCCAGTTTTAAAGTATTATGGTCTGAAAATATGCAAGGAAGAATCTCAATCTTTTGGTATCATTTGGGACCTGATTTTTGTCCCATTATGTGGTCTATTCTGGAGAAAGTTCCCTGTGTGTTCGAGAAGAATGAGTATTCTGTTGTTTTAGGGTGGAATGTTCTGTATATATCTATGAGGTCCATCTGGTCCAGTGTGTCATTCAAAGCTCTTGTCTCTTTGTTGATTTTCTGCTTAGATGATCTGTCCATTGCTGAGAGTGGAGTATTGAGGTCCCCCACAATTAACGTATTATTATCAATATGACTCTATTTTGGTTAACAGTTGGCTTATGTAGTTGGCTGCTCCCATGTTGGGGCTGTAGATATTTACAATTGTTAGATCCTCTTGTTGGATAGACCCTTTAAGAATGATATAGTGTCCCTCTGTGTCTCTAACTACAGTGTTTAGCTTAAAATCTAATTTGTCTGATATGAGAATTGCTACCCCAGGTTTCTTTTGAGGTCTGTTGGCATGGAAGATGGATCTCCATCCCTTCACTTTCAGTCTGGATGTATCTTTAGGTTCAAAATGAGTCTCTTGTAGACAGCATATGGATGGGTCCTGTCTTTTTGTCCAGTCTGCAACCCTGTGCCATTTAATGGGAGCATTTGCCATTCACATTGAAAGTGATTATTGAAAGATATGAATTTATTGCATCATGTTGCCTGTGAATTCCTTGTTTCTATAGATTGTAAATTTCTGTTCTATATCACTCTTGGGGTCTTTCTCCTTTTATAGAACCCCCCTTAATATTTTTTGTGGGGCCGGTTTAGTGGTCACATATTCTTTTATTTTCTGCCAGTCTTGGAAGCTCTGCATCTCTCCATCCATTCTAAATGACAGCCTTGATGGATAAAGTGTTCTTGGCTGCATGTTCTTCTCATTTAGTATCCTGAATATGTCTTGCCAGCCTTTTCTGGCTTGCCAGGTCTCTGGGGATAGGCCTGACGTTATTCTGATGTTCCTCCCTCTGTACGTAAGGAACCTCTTCCCCCTAACTGCCCTTAAGATGGTTTCTTTGGTTCTAAGATTTGCAAGTTTTACTATTACATGCTGGGGTGTTAGTCTGTTTTCCTTGATCTTGGGAGGAGTCTTCTCTACCTCTAGGACATAAATGTTTGTTTCATTCCCCAGATTAAGGAATTTCTCAGCCTCAGTTTGCTCAAATATATCTTCTAATCCTCTCTCTCTCTCCACCCCCTCTGGGATTCCAATAATTCTTTTTTTTATTTTAAGATTTTATTTATTTATTTGAGAGAGAGAGAATGAGAGATAGAGAGCATGAGAGGGAAGAGGGTCAGAGGGAGAAACAGACTCCCTGCTGAGCAGGGAGCCTGATGTGGGACTCAATCCCAGGGCTCCAGGATCATGACCTGAGCTGAAGGCAGTCACTTAACCAACTGAGCCACCGAGGCGCCGTGGGATTCCAGTAATTCTGACATTGGGACGTTTCATGGCATCACTTATTTCTCTAATTCTATTCTCATGGATTTTAAGCTGTTTCTCCCAGACCTCCTTTTTTCCTTCTTTTGTATCTATTTATCTTCTAGATCACTAATTCATTCTTCTGCTTCGTTTACCCTAGCTGTTAGAGTATCTAGAGTAGATTGGATCTCACTGGTAGTATTTTTAAGTTCTGCCAGTTCAGCTCTCATTTCTGCCATTAGAGACTCTATTAGACTCTATGTTGCCATTAATCAATATCTCCATTCTAGCTATCTTCTTCATAACTGTTACCCTATAGTCCATTTCCAACATCTTGCTTATATCTATATCCATTTGTAAATCTGTGGCAGAAGTCACAGTCTCTGAGTCTTTCCTATTTGGGGGGTTCCTCCTCTAGTCATTCTGTTAAGTGGTGATTGAGGGAATGTACAGAGTCCAAATTATTGCCCACAAACCAAATAAGATGCACTTGTTTTGTAGGGACCTTAGGGTTGTCATCCTCTTGTTCTCCCAGCCTGTCTTCTGGGGGACGGGCTTGCCGGGCTGTTATTCAGGCAACCCTGTTTGGGCAGAGTTGCCTTGCACCCTGTGGGGATGATGGGCTCAGTGAAAACCTGTGTTTTGGGGCTTTTGTTCTCTGGTGGTTTTCCGCGTCTCTTCTGAGAAAGCAGAAGAGACCGTTTCCAACCCACTGCCTCAGAACCGAGAGATCACAGTCTGTTCTTCAGTGAGCTCTCCAGGACATGATGTCTCTGTTTCTGTCTGTGATGCTAAAAACTGCAGTGCCCTGGGTTGTGTGCCCCTCAACTTCCAGGTCCAGGCACCTCTCTGCCCTTTCTGCTTCTAAAACTGCCAGCCGCCCCCAGTTAGCATGGGTGGCCTCGCTGCTCCAGGTTTCAGTCCAGGAGGTTGCCCTAAAGTCCTTTTCCCACCACTACTGGTCTGTGAGTCTGTGCTCCGTCCCCAGTGTGGGAGTCTTTCGCCCACCAGTGGTGCAGGATCCCGACGGCTCCCTCCCCTTTCTGTTTATCTTCCAATATGTGCTCTTGGAATCATGGTTCCCAGTTTCATACCTCGAAACCAACCGTGTGGAATTCTGTTTGTAGATATCCAGATATATCTTGTTACATCTCAGGCTTATTTCATGGGTGGTCAGAGTGGTCTGGTAGATATCCAGCTCAATTCAGGGGACCGGTTGGAATAGGGTCCCCTACTCATCCGCCATCTTTTCCTCCCCCCGCCAAGAAGTTATTATTGAGGACAGTTTGATAGTGGTTTTTTTTTTAATTTTTTTAAAGATTTTACTCTTTTATTTGAGAAAGAGAGAGAGAACGAGTGGGGGAGGGGCAGAGGGAGAGAGACAAGTAGACTCCCCGCTCAGTAGGATGCCTGATGCAAGGCAGGATCCCAGGACCCTGAGATCATGACCTGTGCCACCCAAATGCCCCTGATAGTTTTTATTTTTATCCATTATGCCAATATCTGCTTTTAATTGGTGTGTTAGACCATTTATATGTAAGGTAATGAATGATATATTAGAGCATAAGTCTGCCATTTTATTTTTTATTTTATGTTTCTCTTTCCTCTGTCTTTTTTTGCTTTCCTGTGGGTAAATTGAACATTTTTTTAAGGATTCCATCTTGATTTATGTTAGTGTTTTGTGTAGTTTTTTATAGACCACTTAGAAAGAGGTCATTCTGGGTACTACAATATGCACATGCAACTTAACATTCTCTACTTGGTATCAAGATTTTATTATTTTGTAACATAAGTTTCACTGGTAACGGTAAACACATAGTTAAATTCTATAATTCTATAATTCCTTAAATTCTATAATATGGTAATAGTGGTGCATTACTCACATCTCTAGTTTAAAAGTAAAAAAATAATGTAGCAAAAATAACCATATCATTATCGTTATTATTTACACAATACAAAAACATGTACAGACATTTCCCAAGCTTACAATGGCTTGACATACAATTTTTCAACTTTATGATGGTGGAAAGGTGATAAACACTCTGTAAACTGTAACACTCAGTAAAAACTGTAATTTAAATTTTGAATTTTGGTCTTTTCTTTGGTTATTGATATGTGGAAAAATACTCTTTCATGATGCTGGGCAGCAACAGTAAGCTGCAGCTCCCAGTCAGCCACATGATCATGAGGTTAAACCACCAGTACAGTTGCAACCATTCTGTGCTCATAAAATCACTCTGCTTTTTTTTAACTTTCAGTACAGTATTAAATAAATTACATGAGATATTCAACACTTTGTTACGAAATAGGTTTTGTGTTAGATGATTTTGCCCAACTCTAGGCTAGTGTAAGCATTCTGAGACCATATAAGGTAGGATAGACTAAGCTATGATTTTCAGTAGGAGTATTAAATGCATTTTTATTATAATATTTTCCACTGATGATTCATTTATTGGGATATAACCACATTGTAAATTGAGGAGAATCTGTAAATTGTAATAGCAATAACCTAAAATGTGAGAGGGAGAAGTAAAAGTGTAAAGTATATGAATTTTATTGAAGTTAAGTTATCAGTTTAAAATAAGGTGTCAAAAGTTTAAGATATTTTATTTAAGCCTCATAATGACAACAAGGGAATGTCTTATTATAATAACAGAAAAGAACACAATAAAAATGTTAAGGCATACTGATACTAAAAGACATCAATACACAAATAAAAGACAAGAAGTTAAGAAACAGAAACAATGGATCTATAAAACAATCAAAACAATTAACACAATGACAATAGTAAGTATTTACCTATCAGTAATTACTTTAAAAATTGATTAAATCCTCCAATCAAAAAAGATAGAATGGCTGAATGGATAGAAAAGCAAGATCCCACAATATGCTGCCTACAAAAGACTCACTTTAGCCTTAAAGATAAATATAGACTGAGAATGGGAGTGAAAGAATGGAGAAAAACATTTCAAACAAATGGTGTAAAAAACAAAAAAACCAACAAGGTAGCTATACTTATATCAGACAAATAGACTTTAAAAATGTTAAAGAGACAAAGAAGTTAATTATATAATGATAAAGGAGTCAATATGTTGAGAAAATATAACAGTTGTAAATAGTTACATGCCCAACATTGGAGCACCTAAATATATAAAGCAAAAACTAACAGAGCTAAAAGGAGAAATACATAGTAATATAATAATAGATTGGGACTTTAATTCTCCACTCTCAATAATGGATAGATCCAGAGAATCAATAAGGCAACAGTGGATTTGAACAACACTATAGACCAAATGAACCTAATGGATATATATAGAACATTCTATCCAATTACAGCAGATACACATTCTTCTCAAGTGCACATGGAATATTTTCTAGGCTAGACTATGTATTAGGCCACAAAGGAAGTCTTAATATTTTCAAGAAGACTGAAATCATGCCAAGCATCCTCTGGCCACAATGGTATGAAACTAGAAATCAATAACAAAAGAAAAACTGGAAAATTCATGAATACATAGAAATTAAAACACACCCTCTTGAACATCCACTGGCTCAAAGAAGAAAATAAAGGGGAATAAGAATTTCTTGAGACAAACAGAAATAGAAACACCACATACAAGAACTTATGGGATATGACAAAAGTAATTCTAAGAGGGAAGTTTTTATCAATAAATGCCCATATTAAGAGCAAGAAGGATCCCAAACAACCTAATTCTATGGCTTAAGGAACCCGAAAAAGAACAAACTGAGCCCAAAGTTAGTAGAAAAAAAGAAATAACAAATATTAAAGAATAAATAAATCAAATAGAGAACACACAAGAAATAGAAAAGATTAAACTGAGAGTTGGTTCTTTGAAAAGATAAACAAAATTTATAAACCGTTAGCTAGACTAATCAAGGAGAAAAGAGAAAAGACAAATCTAACAGAATTATAAGTGAAAAAGCAGAAATTATAACTGATGGCACAGAAATTCCAAGGATCATTAGAGGCTATATTAAAAAGTATATTATAACAAACTGGACAACCTAGAAGAAAAGGGAACAAATCTTAGAAACATACAACTTATCAAAACAATTCAGGAAGAAATAAAAAATATCTGAATATACCAATTACTAGAAAGGAGATTAAATCAATAATTAAAAAAAAACTCCCAATAAAGAAAAGCCAAAGATTAGATGGATTTTTTGGTGAATCTTACCAAACATTTCAAGAATTAACACTAATCCTTTTAAAATTCTTTCAAAAAAACCAGAGAGTAGGAAACATTCTCATACTCATTTTACAAGGCTAGCATTATCCTGATTACCCAGAAAAGATTATGAATAGAAAAGAAAACTAAAGGCCAATATCTCTGATGAATATAGATGCAAAAATTCTCCATGAAATACTAGAAACAAAATTCAGGAGCACATTAAAGTGATAATTTAGCATAATCAAGTGAAATTTATCCCTGTGATGCAAGGATGGTTTAACATTGCAAATCAATTGATGTGATGCATCACATTAATAAAAGAATTATTATCATCTCAATAGATTCAGAAAAAGCATTCAACAAAATTTAACATCCACTGATGATGAAAAACTCCTAACAAATTAGACATAGAAGGAATGTATCTCAACATAATAAAGGCCAAATATGACAGATCCACAGCTAACATTATACTGAATGGTGGAAAGAATGAGAGATTTTTCTGTAAGATCAGGGTGCCCACTCTCACCATTTCTATTCAGCATAGTACTGGAAGCCCCTGCTAGAGTAATGAGGCAAGAAAAAGAAATAAAATGTATCAGATATGGAACAAAAGAGGTAAAATTGTCTGTATTTGCAAATGGCATGCTTTTATACCTAGAAAATCCTACAGATTCAATCCAAAAACTGTTAGATCAATGAATTCAATGTTGCAAAATGCAAAATTAACATAAAAATATCAGTAACATTTCTACACACTAAGAATAACATTTCTGAAAAAGAATAAATTGATCCCATTCACAGTAGAGTCAAAAGCAATAAAATATAAATAATTTTTTAAAGATTTATTTATTTTAGAGAGAGAGCATAGGGGAGGGGCAGAGGCAGAGGGAGAGAGAGAGAGTCTTAAGTAGACCCTGTGCTGAGCATGGAGCCTGAGGCAGGGCTTGATCTCACAACCCTGAGATCATGACCAGAGCCAAAACCAAGAGATTATGACCTGAGCCAAAACCAAGAGTCAGATACCTAACTGACTGCACCCCCACAAAAAAAATAGGAATAAATTTAACTAAGGATGGGAATGATATCTACACTGAAAATTATAAAACACATGAAAGAAATTGAAGAGACATAAACAAATGGAAGGCTATTTAACATTCATGGATTGGAAGAATTCATATTGTTAAAATGTCAATACTATTGAAAGCTATCTATAGATTCAATGCAATCTCTATTAATATACCTATGACATTTTTATAGGACTAGAAAAAACACTCATAACATTTATATTGAACCACAAAAGACCCCAGATAGTCAAAGAAATACTGAGAAAGAACAAAGCAGAGGGTATTATGCTTCCTGATTTCAAGTTATACTATAAAGCTATAGTCATCAAAACAGTATAGTACTGCTGTAAAAATAGACACATAGACCAATGGGACCAAATTGAGAGCCCAGAAAGAAACACAAATATATAGTCAATTAATATTTGACAAGGGAGCCAAGAATACTCAATGGAGAAGAGACAATGTCTTCAGTAAATGATTCTGGGATAATTGGATAGTCACATGTATGAGAATTAAACTGAACCCATATCTTAACACCACTCACAAAAATTAACATTAAATGAATACAAGACTTAAATGTAAGACCTGAAACCATAAAACTTCTAGAAGAAAACATAGAAACAAAGTGTCTTGATATGGGTCTTCGTAATGATTTGTTTTATATGATACCTGAAGCACAAGCAACAACAAACACAAAAGTGGGACTATATCAGACTAAAAAGCTTCTGCAAGGCAAAAGAAACCATCAACAAAGTGAAAAGATGACCTACAGAATGGGAAAAAATAATTGTAAATCATCTATTTCATAAGGGGTTAATAACAAAACATATGAAAGCTCATATAACTTTCATAAGGGGTTAATAACAAAACATATGAAAACTCATAACTCAATAGCATAATAAATAGCCCAATTAAAGAAATGGGCAAAAATGCTGAACAGACATTTCTCCAAAGAAGATATATGAAATTTCAACAAGATAGATGAAAAGATGCTTAACATCAATAGTAATTAGGGAAATGCAAAATAAAACCACAGTGAGATAACACCTCACACGTGTTAGAATGGCCATCATCAAAAAGACAAAAAATAGGGCGCTTGGGTGGCTCAGTTGTTAAGCGTCTGCCTTCGGCTCAGGTCATGATCCCAGAGTCCTGGGATCAAGTCCCACATCGGGCTCCCTGCTCTGTGAGAAGCCTGCTTCTCCCTCTCCCACTCCTTCTGCTAGTGTTCCCTCTCTCGCTGTGTCTCTATCAAATAAATAAATAAAAATCTTTAAAAAAAAGACAAAAAGTAAGCATGGCATGGATGTGGGAAAAAGGAACCTTTCTGAACTTTTGATGGAATTGTAAATTGGTACAGCCATTGGCAAACAGTATGGCGGATCCTTGAAAACTTAAAAATAGAACTACCATATAATTCAGCAATTCCACTTCTGGAAGTATATCCAAAGGTAACAAAAACACTAACTTGGGAAGATATTTTTACCCCCATGTTCATAGCAGGGTTATTTACAATAGCCAAGATGTGAAAACAACCTAAGTGTTCATGGATGAATGAATAAAGACTTTGTGGCACACACACACACACACACACACAATGGAATATTAAGCCATAAATAATGAGAAAATCCTGCCATTTGTGACTACATGGATGGACATTGAAGGCATTATGCTAAGTGGAATAAGTCTGACAGAGAAAGACAAATCCTGTATAATCCCAATTATGTGGAATCTAAAACAAAACTCATAGAAAAATAGACCAGACTTGTAGTTACCAGAGTCAGGGTGAGGTATGAATAAAGATGATCAGACAAACTTCCAGTTATAAGATAAACACTAGGGACATAATGTGCAATGTGATGACTGTAACTAACACTGCTATATGATATATAAGAAAGTTATTAAGAGAGTAAATCCTAAGAGTTCTCATCACAGGAGAGATTTTTCTTCTTTTTATTGTATGTGTGTGAGAAGATGGATATTTGTTGAACCTGTTTAATCATTTCACAGTAAAAATACATCATGCTGTATACCTTAAACTTCTACAGTGGCGCATGTGAATTATTTCACAATAAAACTGGTAGAAATTTACCGTACTGAGTAAAGTTTCAAAACATTTCTTCCGTTTAGGTTTCTTTACTTTCTCCACTTTTAAATACTGCCTTGAGTATCAAATAGTGTGACTTTCTTTTGAACATGGAACGTAGTTTATAAAACTCATGAGAACAATTTATTGTTATACTCATATTTTTATTCTTCCTTCCTGTCTCCAAATTCCTTTTAAAATTTTATCATTTCTTTTCTGTTTGAAATTTCCTTTGTTTGAAGAACTCCCTTTAGCCATTCTTTAAGTGTAGATTTACAACCAACAAATTATTTTAGTTTTTTGTTTTTTGTTGTTTTGAGTTTTGTTTGTTTTGCCTTAGAACGTCTTTCTTTCCCCTTCATTCCTAAAGGGTAGCTTAGCTGGGTGTAGAATTTACACTTGCAACAGTTCTTTTATTACTTGAAAAATGTTGGTCACTTCCTTCTGGCCTCCATGGTTTCGGATAGAAACCCACTGTCATGCCAATTGGTGTTGTCTTTAGGTAATGCCAATTTTTTCTGAGATACCTCCTTTGTCTTTAGTTTTCAGAAGTTTCATTATAATGCTTACCATTATATATTTATTTGAATTTATTCTACTTGGGATTTGCTCACCCGCTTGAATCTGTAGGTCTTTTGTCAAATTTGTGAAGTTTCTAGCCTTTATTTCTTTGAATCTTTTTTCAGATACTTGTTCTTTTATTTTTCTTTTCATGAAACTCTGATAATATAATTGTTTAATATTTTGTTATTGTCCCACAGATCCATTATATTTTCAGCCTGCTTTCTTCCTGTTCATTTTGCATAAATTCAATTGCTCTGTCCTCAAGTTCAGTAATTCTTTCATCTGTCAGTTCTTTTCTACTATTTAGTGAGTTTTTTGTTTCATTTCTTTATTTTTACAGTTTTTATGTGAAATGTGAAAATATCTATTTTATAACTTCTTGCTGAGATTCTCTAATTCTTTTTTTTTAAAGATTTTATTTATTTATTTGACAGAGAGAGACAGTGAGAGCAGGAACACAAGCAGGGGGAGTGGGAGAGGGAGAAGCAGGCTTCCTGCTGAGCAGGGAGCCCGATGTGGGACTCGATCCCAGGACCCTGGGATCATGACCTGAGCCGAAGGCAGACGCTTAACAACTGAGCCACCCAGGCGCCCTCTAATTCTTTTATTGCAAGATAACTTGTAATTGCTTGTTGAAGCATTTGTATGATGGCTGCTTCAAAATTCTTGTCAGATAATTCCAACATCTTACTCATTTAAGTGTCAGTTGATTGCCTTTTCTCATTTATGTGATTTTCCTGATTCTTGTTATGATAGGAGATTTTTAAAAAGTATATATCTTGGATATTTTGATAATCATGTTAAGAGTCTAAGGGTCCAATTCAATCTTTTATTTTAATAGGTGATCACTAGGTTTAGCACATCAGCCTTGACCTATGTTTGTGAGTATGGTTCTAATGACAGTTTAGTTTTAAGGGTCTTTGTAGTATGACTTTAGTCTATATAGTTTATCTTATGCTGCTGTGGCTCTCACTACTCTTTACTGGCACAGCCACAGGGGTAAAAGGAATTTCTCTGGCTAGGCATTAACTGGTGCTTCTCTATTTGAAAAAGGAAGTCCCTGAATTGTAGAGAGGAAGAACACTTCCCTGGTCAGACTACTTGTTGTTGTAGGATACCATTTGCCAGTGCACCATGGTGACCTGTCTCTAGGTGGGAAAGAAGAATCTCAGACCTAAAGGACAAAGAGGGTTCTTGGACTGAGCACTTGTGGCTTTGAGATCCATCTGGACAGTACCCTGGCAGCCTGTTGTCTCTGATTGTAGATTAGGAGACTCAGGGCTGCAGGTAAGAAGCTTACCAGGCCAGACCACTTGTGACAGAACCATATGTGTCTCATGTTTGTTTACTTCTGAAACATAAAATGATAATGCACATCATATAGAGTTTTATGGAGAATATACAAGAATGTAAGTACACTGGGCAGGAATTTTGGTCTTACTAATAAATTCAATTACCTAGTCACAACATCCAGAATAGCATCGTGGCACATAGGAGTTGCCCAATAATATATTCTGAATTAATAAAATGAGGAGAAGTAGCTGATACATGGTTGATTCTCAGTAAATACTAGCTTGCTCCTATCATTCCCTTCTCTAGTAAGTGAATAAGTGATGAGTCAGGTTTGTGTATACTGATTCCAATGCTGTTGATAATATAAAAACTTGCCTCCTATAAGGAAAATACCTAATGTTCATTCAGGACTTACTACTGCCAGCATGATGATAGTATGTTATATTCATTCATATTCTCTATCCCTCCACTCCTCCCTCTCCAACTCCCTCTCTCTCTCTCTCATTCATTTTGTTTCCAAGATTTATTAAATTCCACTTAGTTAACATACAGTGTAATATTAGTCTCAGATGTAGAATTTAGTGATTCATCACTGACATACAACACCCAGTGCTGATTACAACAGATGCCCTCCTTAATAACCATCACACATTTAAGCCATGCCTCCACCCACCTCTCCTCTGGTAACCCTGTTTGTTCTCTATAGTTAAGAGTCTGTTTTATGGTTTGACTCTCTTTTTGCCCCACTATATTCATTTATTTTCTTTTTTAATTCCACATATGAGTGACATTATATGGTATTCATCTTTCTCTGACTGACTTATTTTCCTTAGCATAATACTCTCTAGCTCCATCCATATCCCTGCAAGTGGGAAGATTTAGTTCTTTTTGATGGCTGAGTTATATTCCATTGTATCTTTATCCATTCACCAGTCCATGGACATTTGGGCTCTTTGTGTATTGTGGCTATTGTTCATAACGTTGCTATAAACATCGGGTGCAGGTATCCATTTGAATCTGTATTTTTGTATCCTTTGGGTAAATATCTAGTAGTACAATTGCTAGATTATAGGGTAGTTTGATTTTTAACTTTTTGAGAAACCATCATACTGTTTTCCAGAGAGGCTGCACCATTTGCATTCCCACCAACAGTGTAAGAGAGTTCCCTTTATCTGCATCCTTGCCAACACCTGTTTCTTCTGTTATTAATTTTAGCCATTCTGATAGGCATGAGGTAATACCTCATTGTAGTTTTGATTGTATTTCTCTGATGGTGAGTGATGTTAAGCATCTTTTCATGTGTCTACTAGTCATCTGTATGTCTTCTTAGGAAAAATGTCAATTCATGTCTTCTGCCCGTTTTTTAACTGGATTATTTGTTTTTTGAGTATTAAGTTTTATAACTTCTTTATATATTTTGGATACTAACCCTTTATTGGTATGTCATTTGTCATTCTGAAGGTTGTCTTTTTGTTTTATTGATTTTTTGTTTTCTGTGCAGAAGCTTTTTATCTTGATGAAGTCCCAATAGTTTACTTTTCCTTTTGTTTCCCTTGCCTCAGGAGACATATCTGGAAAGAAGTTGCTATAGCTGATCTCAAAGCAGTTACTACCTGTGTTCTTCTCTAGGATATTGATGGTTTCCTGTCTCACATTTACGTCATTCATCAATTTTAAATTTATTTTTCTATGTGGTATAAGAAAGTGGCCCAGTTGCATTCTTTTTCATGTAGCTGTTCAGTTTCCTAACACCATTTGTTGAAGAGCCTGTCCTTTTTTCACTGGATATTCTTTCTTGCTTTGTTGAAGATTAGTTGGCAGTATAGTTGTGGGTCCATTTCTTGGTTCTCTATTCTGTTCCACTGATCTATGTGTCTATATTTGTGCCAGTACCATACTGTCTTGGATCACTACATCTTTGTCATATAACTTGAAGTCCAGATTTGTGATGCATCCAGGTTTGCTTTTATTTTTCAGGGTTGCTTTGGCTATTTGGGGTCTTTGTACTTCAACGCAAGGTTTAGGATTTCTTGTTCTAGCTCTGTGAAAAAATGCTGGTAGTATTGTGATAGGGATTACATTAAATGTGTAGATTGCTTTGGGTAATATAGACATTTTAATGATAATTGTTTTTCCAATCCATGAGCATGGAATATTTTTTTTCCATTTTTTTCCATCTTCAACTTCTTTCATCAATGTTTTATAGTTTTTAAAGTACAAATATTTTGCCACTTTGGTCAAGTTCCTTTCTACATATCTTATGATTTTTGGTGCAATTGTAAATGGGATCAGTTCCTTGATTTCTCTTTCTGCTGCTTCATTATTGGTGAATAGAAGTGCAACAGATTTCAGTACATTGATTTTGTATCCCATGATTTTACTTAATTCATGTGTCAATTCTAGCAATTTTTTGGTGGAGTCTTTCAGTTTTTCAATATAGATTATCATGTCATCTGCAAATAATGAAAATATAACTTCTTCCAAATTTGGATGCCTTTTATTTCTTTTTGTCATCTGACTGTTGAGACTAAGGCTTCCAGTACTATGTTAAATAACAGTGGTGAGAGTGGACATACCTGTCTTGATCCTGACCATAGAGGTAAAACTCTCAGATTTTCCCCTTTGAAGATGATATTAGCTGTGGTTTTTCCATATATGGTCTTTATTATGTTGAGGTATATTCCAACTATTCCTACTTTGTTGAGGGTTTTTATCACAAATGAATGTTTGTGATATCTTGTAAAATGCTTTTTCTACATCTATTGAGAGGATCATATGTTTCTTTTCTATTATTTTATTAATGTGGTATATCACATTGATTGCTTTATGAACATTGAACTACTCTTGCAGCCCAGGAATAAATCCCACTTGATCATGTTGAATGATTCATTTAATGTACTGTTGGATTCAATTTGCTAGTATTTTGTTGCAAATTTTTACATCCATATTCATCAGGGATATTGGCCTGTATTCCACTTTTGTAGTGGAATCTTTGCCTGGTTTTGGAATCAAAGTAATGCTGGCCTCATAGAATGAGTTTGGAAGTTTTCCTTACATTTTTTGGGGAGGGATAGTTTGTGAAAAATAGGTATTAACTCTTCCACAAATGTTTGGTAGAATTCTCCTGGGAAGTCATCTAGCCCTGGACTTCTGTTTGTTAGATTTTTGATTACTGATTCCATCTCTTTGCTGGTTATCAGTCTGTTCAAGTTTTCCATTTCTTCCTGTTTCAGTTTTGGTAGTTTGTATGTTCTTAGGAATTTATCCATTTCTTCCAGATTGTCCAATTTGGTGGTATATAATTTTTCATAATATTCTCTTATAATTTTTGTATTTCTGTGGTGTTGGTTGTTATTTCTCCTCTCTTACTTGTAATTTCATTTATTTTGGGTCCTTTATCTTTCTTTTTGGTAAATCTGGCTAGAGGTTAATCAATCTTATTAATTTTTTCAAAGAACCAACTCTCAGTTGGGTTGATCTGTTCCAATGTTTTTTGTTTGTTTTTTCCCTCTACATTATTTAATTCTGCTCTAATCTTTATTTCCATTCTTCTGCTGTTTTTGGGCTTCATTTGTTGTTCTTTTTCTAGCTCCTTTAGGTGTAAGGTTAGGTTGTGTATTTGCTTCTTGAAGTAGGCCAGTATTGCTATATACTTTCCTCTTAGTATGGCTTTTGCTGCATCCCAGTGGTTTTGGACCACAGTGTTTTCATTTTCATCTGTTTCCATATATATTTTTAAAAATTTCTTCTTTAATTTCCTGGTTGACCCATTCATTCTTTAGGAGCATGTTCTTTAACCTCCTTGCTTTTGTGGTCTTCCCAAATATTTTCTTGTGGTTGACTTTCTTTCATAGCATTGTGGTCAGAAAATGTTCATGGTAATGATATCAATCTTCTTGTACTTGTTGAGGACTGATTTGTGGACTATTATGTGATCTATTCTGGAGAATGTCTCCTGTGCACTTGAAAATAATGTGTATTCTTATGCTTTAGGATGGAATGTTCAGAATAATATATTTCTGGTCCAGTGTGTCATTCAAAGCCATTGTTTCCTTGCTGATTTTCTTAGATGATCTGTCCATTGATGTAAATGGGGGTGTTAAAGTCCCCATTATTACTGTATTATTTTCAATGAGTTTCTTTATGTTTGGTATTGTTTTATATAATAGGGTGCTCCCATGTTGGCAGCAAAATATTTAAAATTGTTAGATCTTCTTATTATGATACAGTGTCCTTCTTCATCTCCTGTTACGTTATTTGTTTTAAAATCTAGTTTGTCTGATATAATTATTGCTACTCTGGCTTTCTTTTGATGTCCATTTGCATGACAATTTTTTATCCATCCCCTCACTTTCAATCTGCAGGTGTTTTTATGTCTAAACAAGTTTTCGTAGGCAGCATATACATGGGTCTTGTTATTTTTATCCATTCTGACACCCTATGCCCTTTGATAAGAGCATTTAGTCATTTACATTCCTTAAGTTTTCAGCTATAATTTCCTCAAATAAACCTCCTGCCCCCTTTTCTGTCTTTTCTTCTGAGACTCCTATAATATGACTGTTCATATGTTTGATGGAGTCACTGAGTTCCCTAAGTCTGCATTCGTAATCCAAAATTTTTCTTTATCTTTTTTGTTCAGCTTCATTATTTTATATAATTCTATCTTCTATATCACTTATATGTTCCTCTGCTTCTTCCATCCTTGTCGTCATTATGTCCAGTGAGTTTCTAATCTTGGTTATTGTATTTTTCATTTTGGTCTGATTTTTTTTTACCTCTTTTATCTCTGCAGTAAATGTCTCCCTGATGTCTTCCATGCTTTTCTCAAGCCCAGCTAGTAGCCTTATGATTGTTGCTTTAAATTCTGGATCAGGTGTATTACTTATATCTGTTTCAATATGATCCCTGGCTGTGATATTTTCTTGTTCTTTCTTCTGGGATAAATTCTTTCATTTTGGCATTTTGTTTAGGTCTCTGTGTTCTCTGTGTTAGGAAAGCCCGTTATGTTTCCTGCTCCCGAGAGTAATGGCTTTATTAAGAAGAGGTCATATAATATCCAGGGCCTGCCACTCAGTGTCTCTGGTGTGTGGTATGTGCACTCTGCTGCTGTGTTTTGGTTGCTTTACCCCTCAGGTCAGTCATCTGCGGAGTTTCTTTTTTGCCTGCTGTGGGGAGTGTTTGGACCTTGGCCAGAGTGTGGCAAGTTTTAATTAGGTGTGCTCTTGTCTGCTTGTTAAAAGAGATCTGATGTTATTTCTTCTAGAACTGAAGCTTTGCAGAACTCTGATTAGTAGACATGGTACCTGTGGTGGTTTGTTCTGGTCTTCTGGGAGAGGGGACCTCTGTGCTGGTTGTTGGGCACACTTGCCCAAGAAAAGTAGTAGAAACAGAGGACAGGAGTAAAAACTTGGTGTAAGCAAATTAGGCAGCAAATGTTGACCCCATACTGTTTACTGAAGTTGGTTTATAATGAGGGGTGGGGGAAAAAATGGCATCAGTCAGCTCCTTTGTCCCTGGAGAGGGGAGTCCATGTTTGCTGCTTACTCAAGCAACCACTTTCAGAGGACCGAATAATTTCCCCTTATATATCACAGACATTTTTCAGATTGCTGACTTCATACTGTCCCTGGGTCACATACCTGCCTGGAGTACAGCAGCACACCTTGGGCTCTAACCTAGCTAGGCCTGCTGACTTTTAAAATTCCACACGAGTGTGGGGACCTGCACTGGCCCCCTGGAAATGTTCTTGACCTGCTGAGACTGATGCAGGTTTGACCCAGAAGGGTAGCCACAACAGAGTGCAGGGGTGTGGATTTGGAACAAGCATGCCAAATAGCCAGTATCTGGCTTAGCTGCCCTCAGCAGGTGTCTCCACACCTATGCTGAGTGGAGGGGAGGTAAATGGTGCTGCTGTTGCTTTTGTCCCCAGAGAGGCAATGCCACCTCTCATAGATGTGCTTCAAAAAGTATGAATAGTCACTCCTCATGTCCCTTTGGTAATCCTGAGATCACACAGTCTGGCCTGGGGTTGTTTTCCTGCCTCTGCCCCAGGAGTAAGGCAGGGTCCTCAGGTTTCCATCCCAGTCAATCCTGGGGACCTCTAAAACTCCAGGCTTTGAGCCCCACTGGTTGCAAAAACTCATGAAATTCAGCACCCTTTTTTCCCTGCCAAATGCTTTGGGGAAGTGTTTACCTTGTGTGTATCCCTAAGCACTGTGCTGTCTCACTTTTCTGTGTAACCAGGGCTTCCTCCCCTCCACAGCACCCAAGATCCATTTATCCCCCAAACCATGTCTCTGCACTTCCTACCTTCCTCAAAGTGGCCTCTTCTCTCCCTGTATTTGTGCAGGTTGTTCTATCAGTTCTCAGGTAGTATTCGAGGGATGAGGCAAACCACCATCTGCAAACACTTCTCTCTTTCATTCATTTTAGGTTACGTTTTTAACTTAAATTTTTAGGGATTTTTTTGTTAATTTAATTTTGTTTTATAATTATGTAAAAATACAGTATTCTGAAGTCAAATGTATAAAACAAAACATATTCTCAAATTCTCACTTCTATCCTTGTCCTATCCAGCCTATTCTTTACTTCCCTTTAAAGGTAATTCCCCTCTTGCCTTTTTTTTTCATTTTTAGTTTTATGGTTTATCATTTTATTGTTTATTTCTGTAATATAAGCAAAAGTGTGTGTATGTGTGTTTGTGTATGTATGTGAACTGTTACCAAGCCTACCTAACCCACCTTTTAGATAAATGATATCATGCTTTTCACTACCTTCATGTTTTTCAATGGACAATACGTTTAGGAGATCTTCTATTCCATTATATACATAGTCTGCATTCCTTTATACCTGCAAATTTCTCCGCTGTATATGTTTCACAGTTTATACAACCAGTGTCCTCTTGATGGACAGTTTTGCTATTAAAAACAGTGCTGTGAGTAGAATTATGCACACACCTTTGTGTATTTTTGCAATTGTATCTGTGTGATAGATTTCTAAATGTACAGTCATTGGGTTGAGGAGTAAATGCTTATGCACTTTTGTTAGATATTGCCAAATTCCCCTATTGAGAGACTGTGTCATTTTCTTTTTTTTTTAAGATTATAAAGGATTTTATTACATTTGGCTTATACTTATGTTTCCCATAATGTGATTTTTATCATATGGTCAGTTTGTATCCACCATACACCCCAGTACCTCTCCTATTCTTTTTTTTTTTTACATTCAGTTAGCCAACATCTATCACCAACAATATGCCTGTTTCCTTGCAACTTTAGCAACAATGTTTTCATACATTTTAGATTTTTGTCAATCTGATAGGTAAAAAAAAAGTACAACAATATACTTTTATTTTTTAATTTTTAAAATTTTATTGAATTATTGGCATGCTATCATTTATCAGTTTCAGCTGTAAACCATAGTGATTGCATATGTCTATGTGTTATGAATTGATCCTCACAAAGTCCACTTACCATTTATCACCATAAAAAGTTATTACAATATTATTGACTATATTTCCTATTAAGTACATTACATCACCATAACTTGTTTATTTTATAACTGGAAGTTTGTACCACTTAATCTGCTTCACCTCTTTCCCCACCCCCAACGCCTCTTCCTCTAGTAATCAACAGTTTGTTTCCTGTATCCATGAGTCTGTTTCCATTTTGTTTTTTCACTTGTTTTGTTTTGTTTTAGATTCCACATAAAAATGAAATTATGTGGTATTTGGCTTTCTCTGTCTGATTTATTTCACTTAGCATAATACCCTCTAGGTCCATCCACATTGTTGTAAATGTTAAGATTTCATTGTTTTTTACGGCTAATTTTCCATACACACCACGTCTTCTTTACCCTTTTATCTATGGATGGACACATAGTTTGCTTCCATAAGCCACATAGCTTGGCAAATATGAATAATGTTGCAACAAACATGGAGGGTGCATACATCTCTTTATATTGAGGTATTTGTTTTCTTCAGATAACCACACAAAAGTGGAATTGTTAGATTGTATGTTATTGCTATCTATGCTTTTTTTGAGGAAATGCCATACTGTTTGCTATAGTGGTTGTACAAATATACATTCCCAGAAACAGTGTATGAAGGTTCCCTTTTCTCCACATTCTTGTCAACATTTATTTTTATTTTGAGGAAAGCAAATCTGATGGGTATGAGGTGGTACCTCATTCTGGTTTTGATTTCAGTTCCCTGGATGATTAGTGATGTCAAGCATTTTTTTATGTGCCTGTTGGACATCTCTACATCTTCTTTGGAAAAATGTTTCTTCAAGTCTTGGGCCAAATATTTAATCAAGTTATTTTATTGTATGAAGTTCTGTAAGTTCTTTATATATTTTGGGTATTAACTCCTTATCAGATGTATGATTTGCAAATATATTTTCCCATTCCCTTTTTGTTTGTGGATGGTTTCCTTTGCTGTGCAAAAGCTTTTTAGTTTGATGTAATGCAATCTGTTTATTTTAGCTTTGTTGCTCTTGCCTGAGGAAACTGGTCCAAAAAATATTGCAAAGAACAATGTCAAATTGCTTATCGACTGTGTTTTCTTTTAGGAGTTTTATGGATTCAGGTCTTACCTTCAAGTCTGTAATCCCTTTTGAATTTATTTTTGTATGTGGCATAAGATAGTGGTCCAGTTTCATTACTGTCCATGTAGCTCTCTGGTTTTCCCATCATTCATTTAAGGGATTCTCTTTTCCCCATTGTATTATACAGTTGCCTCCTTTGTCACAGATTAATTGAATATCTATCTATCTATCTATATCTATCTATCTATCTATCTATCTATCTATCTATCTATCTATCTATCTATGTGTGTGTGTGTGTGTGTGTGTTTTCTGGGCTCCCTATTCTGTTCCATTGATCTATGTTTCTGTTTTTATGCCAGTGCCACACTATTTTGATTACTATAGCTTTGTAGTATAGTTTGAAACCAGGGAGTGTAATGCCTCCAGGTTTGTTATTTCTCAAGGATGCTTTTACTGTTTGGCATCCTTTGTGGTTCCATCCAAACTGTAGTTTCATTTGGATTTCATTTATCAGTTTCAGTTGTAAACCATAGTGATTGCATATGTCTATGTGTTATGAATTGATCCTCACAAAGTCCACTTACCATCTGTCACTATAAAAAGTTATTACAATATTATTGACTATATTTCCTATTATGTTGATTTGATCAACCCACAAAGTCCACTTACCATCTGTCACTATAAAAAGTTATTACAATATTATTGACTATATTTCCTATTATGTTGATTTGATCAACCCACAAAGTCCACTTACCATCTGTCACTATAAAAAGTTATTACAATATTATTGACTATATTTCCTATTATGTTGATTTGATCAACCCACAAAGTCCACTTACCATCTGTCACTATAAAAAGTTATTACAATATTATTGACTATATTTCCTATTATGTACATCACCACAACTTGTTTATTTTATAACTGAAAGTTTGTACCACTTAATCTGCTTCACCTCTTTCCCCCACCCCACTCCAAACTTTCTTCTACTTCTTGTAAAATGCCATTGGTATTTTGGTAAGGATTGCATTAACTCTGTAGATTGCTTTGGTTAGTACACATGTTTTAACAATATTAGTTCTTCCAATCCATGAGCACAGAATATCTTTCCAATTACATGTGTCTTCAATTTTTCTCATCAGTGTCTTATAGGTTTCATTGTACTGGTGTTTCACCTCTTTGTTTAAATTTATTCCTATTTTATTCTTTTTGAAGCAATTATAAATAAGGTTATTTTTTCTTAATTTCTCTTTCTGATAGTTCATTATTAGTGTATAGAAGCAAAACCAATCCCATTGTTAATTTTGTATCCTGTGATTTTACTGAATTCATTTATTAGTTCTAATAGTTGTGTGATGGAGTCTTTAGGGTTTTCTATACATATATTTTTATATATCATGTCAAATACAAATAGTGATACTTTCACTTTGTCCTTTCCAATTTGGATGGTATTTATTTCTTTGTCTTCCCTAACTGAGCTGACTAGGACTTCCAATAGTATGTTGAATAAAAGTTAGAGTAGACATTTTTGTCTTGTTCTTGGCCTTATAGGAAAAGCTTTTTCACCATTCAATAAAAGGTGAGATGTGGGTTTGTCCTATATGGCCTATTATATTGAAGTACTGTCCTTATGTACACACTATATTAAGAATTTTTATCACAAATGTATGTTGAATTTTTTCAAGTGTTTTTTCTGTCTTTATTGAGACAACCATATGATTTTTATCCTTTGTTTTGTTAATGTAGTATATCATGTTGATTTGTAGATGCTGAACCATCCTTGCATTCCTGGAATAAATCCCACCTGGTTGTAGTGTATGATCCTTTTATTTATTTTTTATTCTAAGAAAGGAAGAGAAACTCTTTTTGTTATTTTTGTTCTTTTTTCATTTTTTTTTTTATAAGGGAGACAGAGAGAGAACACAAGCAGTGGGGAGGGGCAGAAAGAGAGGGAAAGAGAGAATCCCAAGCAGGCTCCACACCCTGACATAGGGCTCAATCTAACAACCCTGGGCTCATGACCTGAGCCAAAATTAAGAGTCAGATGCTTAACCAACTGAGCCACCCAGGTGCCCTGTGATCCTTTTAATGTATTATAGGATTTGGTTCATTAATATTTTGCTGAGGATTTTTGCATCTATGTTCATCAGGAATATTAGCCAATAATTTTTGTTTATTTATGGTATTTTTGGTTTGGGTAGCCTAATAATTCTGGCTCTGTAAAATGACCTTAGAAGCATTCCTTTCCATTCAGTTTTTTGGCATAATTTAAGAAAGTTAGGTACTAACTCTTCTTTAAATGTTTAGTGGAATTTACCCATGAAGCCATCTGGTCATTGACTTTTGTTTTTTGGGGAGTTTTTATATTACTGATTCAATTTTATTGTGTGTAGTCAGTATATTCACATTTTCTATTCATGATTCAGTCTTGGAAGGTTGTATGTTTAAAGAAGCTTATCCATTTCTTTTAGGTTTTCAAGTTTGTTGGTGTATAATTATTCATAGTAATCTCCTATGACCATTTGTACTTCTATGGTGCCTATTGTAACTTACCTTTTTGTGTTTCTGACTATTTATTTGGGCACTTTCTATTTGATGAGTTGGGCTACAGGTTTAGCCATTTTGACAGGTGCAAGGTAATATCTCATTGCAGTTTTGATTTGTATTTCCCTTATGAGTGGTGTTGAGCATCTTTTCATGTGTCTTTTAGCCATTTGTACGTCTTCTTTGGAAAAATGTCAATTCATGTCTTCTGCCCATTTTTTTAATTGGACTTTTTTGTTTTTTGGGTGTTGAGTTTCATAAGCTCTTTATATATTTTGGATACTAATCCTTTATCAGATATGTCATTTGAAAATATCTTCTCCCATTTCATAGGTTGCCTTTTAGGTTTGTTGATTGTTTCCTTCACTCTGCAAAACCTTTTTATTTTAAAGAAGTCCCAATACTTGGTTTTTGCTTTTCTTTCTCTTGTGTCAGGAGAAATGTCCACAAAGAAGTTGCTACAGCCAATGTCAAAGAGGTTACTGCCTGTGTTTTTCTCTAGGACTTTTATGGTTTCAAGTCTCACATTTAGGTCTTTAATGTGAGATTTAATGGGATTGATAATGAACTATCAGAAAGAGAAATTAAGAAAAAATAACCAGAAGAGACTGTCTTCTTTCCATTGGATAGTCTTTCCTGCTTTGTCAAATATTAATTAGCCATATAATTGTGAATCCATTTCTGGGTTTTCCATTCTGTACCATTGATCTATTTGTTTATTTTTATGCCAGTACCATACTGTTTTGATTACTAGATCTTTGTCATGTAACCTTAAGTCTGGAATTGTAATGCCCCCACCTTTGCTTTTCTTTTACTAGGTTGTTTTGACCATTCAGGGTCTTTTGTGGTTCCATACAAATTTTGGTATTGTTTGTTCTAGCTCTGTGAAAAATGCTGTTGGTGTTTTGATAGGACTGCATTAAATGTGTAGATTGCTTTGGGTACTAGAGACATTTTAACAATATTTGTTCTTCCAATACATGTGCATGGAATGTTTTTCAATTTCTTTGTTTCATCTTCAACTTCTTTCATCTGTGTTTCATAGTTTTCAGAATACAGGTCTTTTACCTCTTTGGTTACGATTATTCAGTTATCTCATGGGTTTTGGTGCAATTGTAAATGGGATTGATTCCTTGCTTTCTCTTTCTGCTGCTTCATTGTTGGTATATAGAAATGCAACAGATTTCTATACGTTGATTTTTATCCTGTAACTTTACTGAATTCATGTATCAGTTCTAGCAAATTTTTTTTTTTTTGGTGGAGCTTTTCAGGGTTTCTGTATAGAGTATCATGTCATCTGCAAATAGTGAACTTTTGACTTTTTCCTTGCTCATTTGGATACTTTTTTTATTTCTTTTTGTTGTCTGCTTGTTGTGGCTAGAACTTCCAATATTATGTTAAATAACACTGGTGAGAGTGGACATTCCTTTCTTGTTCCTCACTATAGAGGAAAAAAGAAATAAAGGCCATATAAGAAAAGCTGTTTTTCCCCATTGTGTAATAGATTAGGTGTTGAGTTGTATAAGTTTTTTATATATTTTGGGTAGTAACCCTTTATCAGATATGTCATTTGTAAATATCTTCTCCTATTCAGTAGGTTGCCTTTTAGTTTCTTGTGATGTAGTTTTAATTTGGTGTTTAATTAGCCTGCCTCATTGGATGTTAGGATATATTTTCTCTTCTTTAATTTTTTTGGAAGATTTTGAAAAATATTACTGTTAATTATTTAAATGCTTGTAGAATTCACCAGAGTAGCCATCTCATTCTGGATTTTTCTTCATTGAGAGGTTTATGATGATTCATTTAATCTCTTTGTAATAGATCTGTTGATACTGTCTATTTCTTCTTGAGCCAATTTAGGTTATTTGTGGATTTCTAGGAATTTGTCCATTTCATCTAGATTATATACTTTGTTGGTGTATAATTTTTCATATTATTATCTAATAATCCTTTTTATTTCTGTAAATTTGGTTGTATTATCCCCACTTTCATTTTGGATTTTAGTTATTTTTATATATCCTTTATTTTCTTTTGTGGTATACCTAAAAGTTTATCAACTTTGTTGATCAATTTTGTTGTTCAAAGAGTGAACTTTTTGTTTCATTCATTATATAGTTTTTCTACAGTATTTTATTTATCTCTACTCTAAGTTTTATAATTTCCTTTTTTTCTCCTAATTTTTGGTTCATCTTTCTAATTTTTCAAGGTGTAAAGTTAGGTTATTGACTTGAGATCTTGTTTTTTCTCTTTGTAATGTAGGCATTTACTGGTTTTTAACTTCCAAGTACTACTTTATTTGCTGTATCCCATACATTTTTGAATTGTGTTCTTATTTTCATTCATCTCTAAATAATTTCTAGTTTTCCTTGTGATTTTTTTCTTTGACTCATTGGTTATTTTAAGAGTGTGTTATTTAATTTCATATGTATATATTTTCCCGTTTTCTTTCTGTTACTGATTTAGAGCTTTATTATATCATGGTCAGAAAAGACAGTTTGTATGATTTTGTTTGTTTGTGTTCGTTTTTTTTTTTTTAGACTTGTTTTGGAACCAAACAGATAGTCTATTCTGCAGGATGTTCCATGTGCAATTGAGTATAATGAACATTCTTCCTTTATTGTTTGTAATGTTCTATATGTCAATTAGGTTTAATTGGTTTATGGTGTTTAAAGCCTTCTATACCATTATAGTTAGTCTCTATAGATATGCAAACCATTTTGGAAAGTAGAGTACTGTAATCTCCAAATAATTTTGTAGAAGTGCTATCACTCACTTAAATTCCGTCAATGGTTGCTTAACAAATTTGGGGCTCTGTTGTCTGGTTTATATGTATTCATAATTGTATTTTCTTGATGTAGTGATCCTATATTAATATATGTTCTTCCTTAAATATAGATGTTCTTCTTTTTTTTTTTTCAAGACTGTATTTAAATTCAAGTTAGTTAACAAATAGTGTAGTATTAGTTTCAGGGGTAGAATTTAGTGATTCATCACTTCCATATAACACCGAGTGCTCATTACAACAAATGCCTGCCTTAATGCCCACCAATCATTAAACCCACCCCCTCACCTATCCCCCATCTAGCAACCCAAAGTTTGCTCCCTATAGTTAAGCGTCTGTTATGGTTTGTCTCCCTCTCTGCTTTTATCTTATTTTATTTTTCATTCCCTTCCACTATGTTCATCTCTTTTGTTTCTTAAATTTACAAGGATGAGTAAAATCATATGGTATTTGTCTTCCTCTGACTAATTTATTTCACTTAGGATAATACACTCTAATTTCATCCACATCATTGCAAATGGCAAGATTTCGAGTAATATTCCATTATATATATATATATATATATATATATATATATATATATATATACACACACACACACACACATATGGATATATATGTTTTGTAATAGTCCATCATATTCCATCATATATATGTATATATAGCACCTCTTCTTTATCCATTCATCAGTGGATGGACATCCAAGCTCTTTCTATATTTTGGCTATTATGGATAATGCTGCTATAAACATTGGGATGCATATGACCCTTTGAATCACTCTTTTTATCCTTTGGGTAAATACCTAGTAGTACAATTGCTGGGTCGTAGGGTAGTTCTATTTTTAACTTTTGAAGGAACCTCCATCCTGTTTTTCAGAGTAGCTGTACCAGTTTGCATTCCTACCAACACCATAAAAATTCCCATTTCTCTGCACCCTCGTCAACATTTGTTGTTTCCTGAGTTGTTAATTTTAGCCATTCTGACTGGTGTGAGGTGGTGTCTCAATGTGGTTTTGATTTGTATTTCCCTCATGATGAGTGATGTTGACATTTTTTTCATGTGTCTGTTAGCCATTTGTGTGTCTTCTTTGGAGAAATGCCTGTTCATGGCTCCTGCCCATTTCTTAACTAGATTTTTTTTGGGGGGGGTTGAGTTTGATAAATTCTTTATCTATTTTGGATATTAACCCTTTATCTGATTTGTCATTTGCAAATATCTTCTCCCATTCCTTTGGTTGCCTTTCAGTTTTATTGACTGTTTCCTTTCCTGTGCAGAAGGTTTTTATATTGGTGAAGTCCCAACAGTTCATTTTCACTTTTGTTTCCCTTGCTTCCAGAGACGTGTCTAGTAAGAAGTTGCTGCAGCCAAGGTCAAAAAGATTGCCGCCTGTGTTCTCCTCTGGGATATTGATGGCTTCCTGCCTCACATTTAGGTCTTTGATCCATTTTGAACTTATTTTTGTGTATGGTGTAAAAGAGTGGTGCAGTTTCATTCTTCTCCATGTTGCTGTCCAATTTTCCTAACACCATTTGTTGAAGAGACTATCTTTTTGCCATTGGATATTCTTTCCTGCTTTGTCAAAGATTAGTTGACTATAGGGTTATGGGTCCATTTCTGGATTCTCTATTCTGTTCCATTGATCTATGTGTCTGTTTTTGTGCCAGTAACGTGCTGTTTTGTTAATTACAGCATTGTAATATAGCTTGAAGTCCAGAATTGTGATGTCTCCTGCATTGGTTTTCTTTTTCAACATTATTTTGGCTATTCAGGGTCCTTTCTGGTTCTATACAAATTTTAGAATTCGTTGTTCTAGCTGTGTGAAAAAATACTAGTGTTATTTTGATCGGGATTGCATTGAATGTGTAGCTTGTTTTGGGAAGTATAGACATTTTAACAATATTTGTTCTTCCAATCCATGATCATAGAATGCTTTCCGTCTCTTTGTGTCTTCCTCAATTTCTTTCATATGTGTTCTATAGTTTCCAGACTACAGATCTTTTACCTCTTTGGTTAGATTTATTCCTAGGTATCTTATGGTTTTTGGTACAATTGTAAATGGGCTCGATTCCTTGATTTCTCTTTCTGCTGCTTCATTATTGGTATACAGAAATGCAACAGACCTCTGTGCATTGATTTTATAACCTGCAACTTTGCTAAATTCCTGTATCAGTTCTAGCAAATTTTTGGTGGAATCTTTTGGGTTTTCTACATAGAATATCATGTCATCTGTGAAGACTGAAAGTTTGACTTCCTTGATGATTTGGATGCATTTTGTTCGTTTTTTGTTTGTTTTTTGTTTTGTTTTGTTTTTGTTTTTTGCTGATTGCAGAGACTAGGACTTTCAATACTATGTTGAACAACAGTGGTGGGAGTGAATATCCTCATCTTGTTCCTGACCTTAAGGGAAAAGCTCTCAGTTTTTCCCCTTAAGGATATTATTGGTGGGTCTTTTGTATATGGCCTTTATGATGTTGAGGTATGTTCCTTCTATTACTATTTTCTTGAGGGTTTTTATGAAGAAAGGATGCTGTATTTTGTCAAATGTATGTTTTGCATCTATTGAGAGGATCATGTGGTTGTTATCCTTTCTTTTATTAATGTAATGTATCACGTTGATTTTTAGGGGGTATTGAACACCCCTGCCATCCTGGAATAAATACCATTTGTCTTGGTGAATAATCCTTTTAATGTACTTTTGGATTCCATTAGTTAGTATCTCATTGAGAATTTTTGCATGAGGGTTTATCAGGGATATTGGTCTATAATTCCCCTTTTTAGTGGGTCTTTGTCTGGTTTGGGGATCAAGATAATGCAGGCTTCATATAATGAGTTTAGAAGTTTTCCTTCCATTTCCATTTTTGGGACAATTTGAGAAGAATAGATACTAACTCTTTAACTGTTTGGTGGGTTTCCCCTTAGAAGCCATCAGGCCCTCGACTCTCCTTTATTGGGATTTTTTTTTTTTAACTGATTCAATTTCTTTGCTGATTATGTGTCTGTTCAGACTGTCTATTTCTTCCTGATTCAGTTTTGGTAGCTTATATGTTTCTAGGAATTTATCCATTTCTTCCAGATCGCCTAATTTGTTTGCATACACTTGCTAATAATATTCTCTTATAGTTGTTTGTATTTCTATGGCATTGTTCGTGATGTCTCCTCTTTCATTCATGATTTTATTTATTTCAATACTTTGTCTTTTCATTTTGATAAGTCTGTCTAGAGGTTTATCAGTCTTGTTAATTCTTTCAAAGAACAAGCTCCTAGTTTTCTTGATCTGTTCTACTGTTTTATTGATTTGTATGTCATTGGTTTCTGTTCTAAGGTTTATTATTTCCCTTCTCCTGCTGGCATTAGGCTTTATTTGCTATTCTTTTTCCAGCTCCTTTAGGTGTAAGGTTACATTGTGTATTTGAGATTTTTACTGCATCTTGAGAAAGGCTTTTATTGCTATATACTCTCCTCTTAGGACAGCCTTTGCTGCATCTCCAAGGTTCTGAACTGTCATGTTTTCATTTTCAGTTGCTTCCATGTATTTTTTTTTTCATTCTTCTTTAATTTCCTGGTTAACCCATTCATTCTTTAGTGGGATGATTTTTAACCTCCATGTGTTTGTGGTTGTTCCAAATATTTTCTTGTGGTTGACTTCAAATTTCATAGCACTGTGGTCTGAAAATATGCATGGTATGATCTCAAGTCTTTTTGTAGTGGTTGAAGCCTGATTTGTGATCCTGTCCATGATCTATTCTGGAGAATATTCCATGTGCACTCAAAAAGAGTGTGTAGTCTGCTGCTTTTGGATGAAATGCTCTGAATATATCTGTTAAGTCCATCTGGTTCTGTGTGTCGTTCAAGGCCCTTGTTTCCTTGTTGATCTTCTGCTTAGATGATCTGTCTCTTGATGTGAGTGGGATGCTAAAGTCCCCTACTATTATTGTATTATTATCAATCATGTTCTTTAAGTATTTTATTAATTGATTTATGTATTTGGCTGCTCCCAAGTTAGTACAAATATTTAAAATCATTAGATGTTCTTGCTGAATGGATGCTTTTACTATGATATAGTGCCCTGTTTCATCTCTTGTTATGGTCTTTGTTTGAAAATCTAGTTTGACTGATATAAGTATGGGTACTCCAGCTTTCTTTTGATGTTCATTAGCATGGTAAATGATTCTCCACCCCCTCACTTTCAAACTGGAGGTGTCTTTGGATCTAAAATGAGTCTTTCGTAAGTGGCATATTGACGGTCTTTTTTTTTTTATTCATTTTGATATCTTATGCCTTTTGATTGGAGAATTTATTCCACTTACATTCAGAATAATTATTGATATATATGAATTTAGTGCCAGTGTATTACCTGTAAAGTCTCTGTTTCTGTCTAGTCTTTGTTGCTTTTGGTCTCTCTTTCCCTGTCAAATGGTCCCCTTTAATATTTCTTGCTGAACTTGTTTAGTGTTCATGAACTCCTTTAGTTTTTGCTTGGAAACTATATCTCTCCTATATTGAATGACAGCCTTGCTGGTTAAAGTATTCTTGGCTGTATATTTTTCCTTGTAGCATGTTGAATGTTTCCTTCCACTCTCTTCTGGCCTGCCAAGTTTCAACAGACAGGTCTGCTGCTACCTTATGTGTCTACACTTGTAAGTTAAGGACCTTTTACCCATGACATCAAAAACTAATGTTGGCTAACTGAACATAATTTTTTTTTTTAAAAAAGTTCTTTTCCCTAGCTGCTTTCAGAATTCTCTTTTTACCCTTGTATTTTGCAAGTTTCACTATGATATGTCTTGGTGTTGACTTGTTTTTGTTGATTTTGAGGTGAGTTCTCTGTGCTTCTTGGATTTGAATGTGTATTTCCTTCCCCAGATTAGGGAAGTTCTCAGCTGTAATTTGTTCAAATAAACCTTATGCCCCTCTTCCCCCACTCTTCTTCTGGGGCTCCTGTGATATGGATATTATTTTGCTTTATGGACTCACTGAGTTTCCTAAGGCTGCATGCATGATCTAATAGTTTTCTTTCCCTTTTATTTTCAGCTTCATTATTTTCCATAATTTTATCTTCTATATCACCAAATCTCTCCTGTTTCTTCAATCCTTGTTGTGATTATATCCAGTCAGTTTTGCATCTCAGTTGTAGCATTTTTTTTATGTCAACCTGACTACTTTTTAGTTCTTTTGTATCTGTAGCAAGGGTTCCTCTGGTGTCTTTTATGCTTTTTTTAAGCACAGCTAGTAGTCTTATGACTGCTGCTCTAAATTATTGTTCAGATATATTGCTTATATCTGTTTTGAGCAAGTACTTGGCTGTGATTTCTTCCCGACCTTTCTTTTGGGGAGAATTCCTCCATCTTGTCATTTTGGCTAAGTTTCTGTCTTTTGCATGTTTTATAAGCTTGTTATCTTTCCTACATCTGAAAGTAATGCTATATTAAAAAGGGGTCATACACTGCCCAGGGCCTGGCACTTCAGCAGGTGTTTCTTGTGTATGCTGTGTGCACTTTGGTGTTGAGTTTTGGCTGCTTTTTCCCACTGGTTCAACCTCTGCAGAGTTCCTCCTTGCTTGTAGTGGGGAGTGTTTGGACCTTTAACTAGGTGTGTTTTGATTTGTTTGTTCAAATAAGCCTTGAAAAAAAAGAAAAAAGGTCTGATAAAAAAAGAAAAAAAGTAACAGGAACAAATAAAAACAATCATAAAACTATAAGCCTAATTCTACAGAGAAAAAGAAAAAGAAAAGAGAAAAAGAATCCTGAGCCACCCAAAAAGAGAAAAGGAAATGGAAAAAAGAAACAAAACTATAAGCCTGATTCTAAAGAATAGAAAAAAAAAAAAAAAAAAGTAAAGCCTGGTCCTATTTCCATCAGAACCGCTGGTGACCCTTTGAAGCACTCTATGATCAGCAGACCTTGTGCATGCAGGGTTCTGCCTATGCTGGTCTTCTGGGGGAGAGGCCCTATGCACTGGCTCAGAGTCAGGCATGCCCCAGTACATATGCACTTGCCAGGCACAGGGGTCAGGTTTTGGTGTAAGCAGATCCCCCTTCTTCTTGGGGCCACTGTGTTGCTCTCTGAAGTCCAACTGTGTTGTTGGCGAGGGGATAAGTGGCTCCACCCCACTCTCTTGTCCCCAGACAGGGGAATCTCACACCCCCCTCTGTTTAGGAAGCCCTCACAGAATAGCAGGAGCCTTCAGCCCACCCAGCACTATAGCACTCCTGCATTTTATCTTTGGTGCTTGACTGGGATTCAAAAGTCTAAATCTTAGAGGACCTGGCACTACTTGTGCCTATCCCCATCCTCTAGTGTGGAACCTCACCCTGATGTGTTTGGTGTGCTTTGTCCCAGAAAAACAGTCCCTTGCCTGTGTGGTGCATGGAATCTATGGTGTAGCATAATGAAATACAGCAACCAGGTTATTCACCATCTGCACGTCCCCTGTTGATGAAAAGCTGGCACCTGCAGGGTCTTTTGTCCTTGGAGAGGCAATAAACCTTCTTTCAAATGTATTCCAGGAAGGGGAAGAGTCTCTCCCAGTGTGACCCAGGATATCCCTATACCACATTGTATGCTCCTAGGCTAGCTCCCTCCTCCTCCCCAGGAGTGCATGCCATAGTTCCACTCTGGTGAAAGTCGTGTACTTCCAAAACCTCAGAGTTTGAGCTCCATACACTGTTTGCAAAAAGCCTGCAACACTCAATACCCCTCACTCTCCACTCCTTGGTCCAGAGAGCTTTTCTTCTTGTGCGAACCTGATGCTGCACTCTTGCAACCCCTCTCTCTTTCTCTCCTTTTTCTCTCTTCATGGAAAGGATTCCCTCCCCTCCATGGCACCAGTTTTTCTTTCCCCCAGTTCACTTCCATGCACCTCAGCACCTGCCACATTATCTCTCTCCAACCATAGATATCTTTTTCCCAGTCCTCAGGTTGTTTTCATGGGTGTTCTAAGTGATCTGACCTCAATACAGCTGTCTTCAAGGGATGAGGAAAGCCCACGGTCCCCTTACTTCTCTGCCATGCTAACTACTCCACCTCTTCTTTGTTTTTATAGAATTTTTTGTTCACAGTCTATTTTGTATGACATCAGTATAAACACCCCAGATCTCTTTTTGTTACTATTTGCAAGGAATATGTTTTTTATCCTTTTACTTTCAACAATCTGTGTGTTTGGATCTAAAGTTAATCTCTTGTAGGCTGTATATGGGTGGGTCATGTTTGTTGTTGTTGTTGTTGTTGTTACTGTTGTTTTTTATCCAGTCTACCAATCTGCCTTTGGAGCACTTAAAACATTGACATTAAGAGAAATACTGAAAAGAGAGAGAGAAAAAGAAATACTGATAAGAGAGTACTTCTTACATTTTGTTATTTGTCTTATGTATGTTTTATACCATTTTTTGTCCCTCATTTCCTACATTATTACCTTTTTTGCTAGTTATTTTTTTTGCACTGAGGAGTTTTACTAATTCCTCTTTCATTTCTTTTGTGTATATTTTTAGTTATTTCCTTTTAGTTACCATGCAGATTCCCTTTAACATCCTGAATTTTAATGATGTAGTTTGAGTTGATACCAAGTTAACTTCAATAGCATACAAAAACTCTAATTTATAGTTTTGTCTCACCTCCCTTTATGTTATTATTGTCACTTTGGTTATTAATTATGAGCCCAATATCTTAGATTTATAATTATTATTATTTTTTCTTTTAAATCATATAGGACATAAAAGGTGGTGTGAAAAACTAAAAATGCAATAATGATGCCTTTTATATTTGCTCATGTATTTACCTTTACCAGAGATATTTATTTCCCTCTGTGGTTTTGAGTTACTATCCAGCATCCTTCAGTTTTAACCTGAAGAATTCCCTTTAGCATTTCTTGTAGTTTAGGTCTGGTAATATTAAACTGCCCCAGTTTTGTTTATCTAGAAATGTTTTAATTTCTCCTTCATCTTTGAAGAATTCTTTTTCTTGGCTAAGGAATAATTTGTTAGCAGTCTATTTCTTTTGACACATATGTCATCTTACTGCCTTCTAGCTTCCATATTTTTTGAGGAAAAATATGATCTCTTGTACTTGACAAGTTGTTTCTCTATTGTTGCATCAAGATTTTTTTCTTTGTTTTTGGCTCTGTACATCTTATTTGTAATATGTCTTATTATGGGTCTCTGAATTTTTCCTACTTCAAGTTCATTGAGCATTGTGGATGTGTTTATTAATGTCTTTCATCAAATTTGGTAAGTTTTTAGCCATTATTTCTTCAAATATTGTTTCTGCTTTTTTATTTCTCTCTTTTCCTTCTGGGAATCCCAATTGTTTGTTAGTCCACTTGTTGGTGTCTCTTAGGTTTTGTTTACTCTCTTCATTCCTTTTGTATTTCTGTTCCTCACACTTGATAATTTCAACTGTCCTCAAGTTTGCTCATTCATTTTTCTACCTGCTGAGAGCTGCTATTTAACTCTTGTAGTGATTTTTTCATTCAGTTAGTTTACTTTTCAGATCCAGGATTTCTGTTTGGTTTCTTTTTATAATTTTGATATTACCATTTTGTTCATACACTTATTTCTGATTTTTTTGTTCATGTTTTTCTTTGAATATATTTAAGATATTAGTCTTCTACTCTTTGTCTAGTAAGTCCAATGTCTGGACTTCCTCAGAAATACTTTCCATCAATTTTATTTGTTTCTTTAAATGAGCCATACATTCCTGTTTCTTTATATGTTTTGTCACTTTTTTGTTCAAAACTAATCATTATAATGTGACGTTAATCAGTTTTTTTCCTTCCTCACATTTAGCTTTTTTTAAAAAATTGTATTTATTAAAGGCTATATTAGTTCATTTATTTAGGTGTTTTTCCAAAATCCTTTTTCAAACACTGTATTCTTTCCCATATATGGTTATTTAGTCTGTGTTTATTTAGATCATGGTTAACTAATATTTTTATTTATTTATTTGAGAGGGAGAGCATGCAGGGGGGAGGGGGAGAGGGAGAGGGAGAAGCAGACTCCCCGCCGAGCATGGATCCCTATGTGGGGCTGGATCCCAGGATCCTGAGATCATGACCTGAGCCGAAGGCAGATGCTTAATGGACTGAGCCATCCAGGTGCCCCACTAATATTTTGATAGAGATTTCCTTGAGTGCCAGATATTTTAAAAAATAAAAATAAAATAAAATAAAAAAACCCACACACCTTTCCCAGTCTTTGCAGATTGGGTCTGTGCTGAAACACTCCTTCAACAATTAGCCAAACTTGCACTCAGCCTATGGATCAGCCCAATGTGTAAGCTTTGGGTCTTCTCCTTTTATAAGCATGTCTCTTGACCTAGGAATGCATGTGCCTTTCTAAATTCCCCCATATATATGGGTGCTTCTGAATGTTTTCATTTCCCAACACATTTCTCTCATTTTTTTCTAACCCTTCCAAGGTTAGGAAGTCTATCATGTTTCTTTGTTCGTAATTTCTTGCCCCAGATATCTGTGGTTTGTTAGTTTGCTTTGCAGCATTTTTTTAAATAAATGCCCACCCCTTTTCCAGTCTGAATTCTAAATTGAATGAAACAGAAGTGAAGACTTCATACCAGTCTTTTAGGTAGCCAACAGACAGGTTAGAACAGTCATACACAATAATTTATGAATAAGTTTTGCTCAATACATTCTGGAACTAGGGATGAAGGCCTCCCACTAAGAACACAGGCTGCTGCCACTTTAAGGTTGCCTCCACTTTAGGGCTGGTGCTGCTCAGGAGACTTGTGTAGTAAAGGCAAACAAAAATGGCATAAAACTTTCCTTTCATTTTCAAGTTGTCTTTTTTCTTGGTTCAGCATTTGCTTAATCACTGTAAATCTTTGTTTCCCAGAGTTCTGACAACTTTGATTCTGACAATTTCTGCATACTTTTCTTTTTTTTTAAAGAATTATTTATTTATTTGAGAAGGAGAGAGAGAGAGAGAGCACATGGGCAGGGGGAAGGGCAGAGGGAGAGGTAGGGAAATCCTCAAGCAGACACCCTGCTAAGCATGGAGCCTGATGTGGGGCTCAATCCTGGGACCCTGAGATCATGACCTGAACTGAAATCAAGAGCTGGATGCTCAACCAACTGAGCTACCCAGGTGCCCCTCTGTATGCTTTTCTGTTACTATGAGGAAATGAAGGCTTGGAGCTGTCACCTCCTCCATTTTCCTGATGTCCTGTCATTTTTAATATATTGATTTCAACATTTCTCTGGGTGTTACTGTGTACCAGAAAATCACAGTATAAATAAAATTAAGGCAGTTTTAAATTTAATTTAAGTATAAAGACAAAAACAGGCAGTTTTCTTGGGGCCAGGCCTGAGAGAGGCATGCATCATTTTATCCATGTTCCATTAGCTAGAAATTAGGCACCTGTACCCCCCTAACTACAGTGGGGTTAGGGAATGTTGGCTAGTGGTATTCTTAGGAAGAAAGGAGGTTTAGTTTGGCAAAAAATCAGCTGAATTCTGCCACAACTAGCAAATAGTTAATATCCCCTGATGACTAGAGTTGTATTTTGAGAAAAAAGCTATGATATATCAGGCAGGTGCCTTGTACCTAACTTAGAATGTCAGAGCTGGAAGAATATTTAGAGACTGTCTACTTCAGCCTCTTCAGATGTTGGGGCTTCTGATGCTCAAAAATGGAGAGAGGCTGGCTACAGTCACACTAAGTCAATATTAGACTTGAGGCAAGAACCAGCTGGATCACTCATCTCTCCTCTATATCACTGGCATTCAAACATTTTTTTTTTTACCACTACCAAGAGTAAGGAATACATTTTTTTTTATCACAACCTAACACATACTTGCATATATTTTATCTGTAAAAGTTTTACAAAACAATATTGAGGTATTGGTAGTGATTACAGCTATTTGTCAAATATTTCCACCTCCCCATCTTCTAGAACATTGTGGAATTGCATTTTCTTTTACTTGTGTAGTTACTAATAATCAGATGATATGTGTGATCAAAGACATGTGAGCAAAGTGAAATGGATCATTTCTGGAAGAAAGTAAGAGCCAGTGGCAATTCACAAAGTTCTCTTTTCCCTGATGCTCCAATCATGGCAACACAAAGATAAAGCCTTTGCCACCTCGTGTAGCCCAGTGAGAATAATATAAACCATAGCTCCTACTAGACCTCTGGTAGGCAAATAGGGTGAGTGAGAACTAAACTTTTGTTCTTTTAAGACACTGAGATTTGGAATTTGCTTTTTGCCTTAGCATAACCTAGCCTATGCTGACTGATACTTAGCATTAGTATATGAACTCTGATATTTTATATCATTATTTTGTTTTGTTTTTCAATTTCAATGTTGATCTCAAACTGGTAAATTTATTTTATGATTCATAAATATGTTGCAACTTGCAGTTTGTAAAACATTACTGTATATGATGTCCATTTGTCCCATAGCTGATCCTCTCCAAATTTCTGTTGAGCAATGTTAGTGATTCCCGTCTCTCTGCAGGATTGTGGTTATGGAGAAGGTGGAGATGCATACTGCACAGCCTGCCCTCCCCGCAGATTCAAAAGCAGCTGGGGCCACCATAGATGTCAGACTTGCATCACCTGTGCTGTCATCAATCGTATCCAGAAGGCCAACTGCACAGCTACCTCTAATGCTGTCTGTGGGGACTGTCTGCCTAGGTGAGCCTGCTGTGTGAGACCAAGCTTTCCTGGACCTTTTGTATTCCTTGGAGGTCTTTTTCATCCTTACCTCTCAGAGTCTAGTTGAAGTATTCTAACTGTTCATATCATGATGAGCTTAAGCTCCCATGAGAGAGAAGCAGTGTCTTCTCATGATCCGCCTACAAAGTGCCTAGCACATGGTCAGCCACAGATGAATACTTAACAACTTTTTCATCATGCTGGCATGCTTAAGCCAAGGCCCAAGATTCAAGATAAATCTCACTGTAGATTATAAAGCAGTTGATTTCAAAGCACTTCTCCCCTCTCTTGTAAGACTAATTCCCTTTTTAGCTATCGGGTATGGTTAATGGGGAAGGAGGTGGAACATCTGGGACTCTGATTCAGAATCAGACATAGAGGCAGAGCATTCATGAGGATTCCAGATGGGTGCTGGCTTCCAGGAGGGCAAGACTTTTAGAAGTTGCTTATGGTCTCAGTAAGGACCACCCCACATGCATTGCTTATTTTATTACCTTGCCATTCCTTATTGCTCTGACCATAGATTCTACCGAAAGACACGTATTGGAGGACTGCAGGACCAAGAGTGCATCCCATGCACAAGACAGACACCCACCTCTGAGGTTCAGTGTGTGTATCCAGTTCTCTTCTCTTGTTTTCCTCCAACCCATTGAGTGGTAGCAAGTTAGGGGAGTAAAGACTTCCCCTACCCCCTGTACTCCTTCCTGTAGAGCAGATTGACAAGAGAAACAGTTAACATTTGATTTCTTATTTCACAATACATTATCTGCCTAACCCTCTTTACATCATCTGAAAATAATTTAAGTCACGATAATCACCATTCTTTTTTTTTTTAAGATTTTATTTATTTATTTGACAGAGAGAGACAGCGAGAGCAGGAACACAAGCAGGGGGAGTGGGAGAGGGAGAAGCAGGCTTCCTGCTGAGCAGGGAGCCCGATGTGGGACTCGATCCCAGGACCCTGGGATCATGACCTGAGCCGAAGGCAGACGCTTAGCGACTGAGCCACCCAGGCGCCCGATAATCACCATTCTTCATACCTTATGAGATGGCTGTCTAGGTCTAATGAATTAATAGATTTAGAAAACACTATAAATTATATTTGTGCACTTATAGATGATAATGATGATGATAATATGAGGTTTAAAGGAGTCTCTATTGCTTAGGAATAGTAAAAGCCTGAATGAAGTACTAGGATCTAGTCTATGCCCATACCACTATCCATTTTTCTATCTATCATTTTTATCTATTTACCATCTATATATATACTCACTCTTTTAAAATTATTGATATTTTTATATTATGAAATACTTCAAATATGTAGAAATATTTAAAATGAAGAAAAATATAAAAATGGTTAGTTGCGGGCGCCTGGGTGGCTCAGTTGGTTAAACATCTACCTTTGGCTCAGGTCATGATCCTGGGGCCCTGGGATCAAGTCCCACATCAGGCTTCCTGCCCAGCAGGGAGTCTGCTTCTCCTTCTGCCCTTACCCCCTGCTCGTGTTCTCTCTCTCTCTCTCTCAAAAATAAATAAATAAAATCTTTATTAAAAAAGGTTAGTTGTGCAACATCCAAAATTAATAAATTCTAACATTTTGCATGTTTACTTCAGATTTTCTTAAAAAGAACAAAGATTCCACAGGTTTAATAGAATTCCTTTTATTTTCCTAAAGATTTTGTTTATTTATTTGAGAGAGAGAGATCATGAAGGAGGGGCAGAGGGAGAGGGAGAAACAGACTGCCCTCTGAGCAGGGAGCTTGAAGCAGGGCTCAATCCCAGGACCCTGGGATCATGACCGGAGCCAAAGGCAGATGCTTAACCAACTGAACCACCCAAGCACCCCTATAGAATTCCCTTTTGGATCCTCTCTGAATTTCATTCTCTCCCTATTTCTCCAGAGGTAACCACTGTCATAAAACTATATGTTATGCACAAACAATGAATCATGGAACACTACATCAAAAACTAATGATGTAATGTATGGTGATTAACATAACAATAAAAATTTAAATATTAAAAAAAAACTGTATGCATCCTGTTGGTAGGCTATGCTGCAGTAACAAACCCCTAAATCTCAGTGACTTAATACAACAAAAGTTTATTTTTCACTATACAAAGACATTCCTCCATCTTGTGGCTATACCATCTAGACCATGTGGCTCCTAGGTTGATGGAACAGGGAAGATATGGAAGAGACATAGTGGCTTTTAACTACTTCAGTCTGCAAGGGACACACATTACTTTCACTCATGGTCCATTGACTAGAAGTACTCTGATGGCCTAACTACAAGGATGTATAGGAAATGCAGGGAAGCATGTGGATAATTGGTGAGCACTATGATTCTACCAAGCCCTTCACCGATGTTTTAATACTTGTATTTTTTGGTGATAGATGTTTTATATAAATTACTTCAAGTTACTCACTTTACCCAATTTGCCTTTTCCCTTCTGGATTATTTATATTGATCCATACAGGTCTTTTATTTTAAGTTATATAATAATATTATATCATTACATGATTTATTTATCCTGTACCTTACTGATGAAAATTTTAGTTTGTTTCCAGTTTTCTAGGTTATATAACTAGATGTGACATGGAAACACCATAAAATATGTGTATCTTCAAATAATTATATTAACTTGTACCATACCAACAGTATATGCAAGTTCTTCCATTTTGTTCTTTATGTTTTTGCCTTCTCTACAAAGAATTAAAACCAGCTTAGCAGCCCTAACTGGGGAAGGTCCTAGGAAGAGGATAGTGGCTTAAGGAAGTTCAGGCCCAGTGTCAGGGTGACTATTGACTGCCCACAGTGACTGACTTCCCCCACTTTCTTGTCTCACAGGTGCCTTCCAGTTGAGCTTAGTGAAAGCAGATGTACCCACAGTGCCCCCTCAGGAGGCCACACTTGTTGCACTGATGAGCAGTCTGCTCGTGGTGTTTACCCTGGCCTTCCTGGGGCTCTTCTTCCTCTACTGCAAGCAGTTTTTCAACAGACATTGCCAGCGTGGTAAGGGTAGCTGCTTCACATATTACATGTATCAGGAGCAAGGCTCTGATTAGCAGAAGAGAGGAATTTTCTGGGGTTGAGAATTAATGGGCCTTCCCTACAGTGTTGAAAAACTTCAGGGGTGGACTATCTGTGGGTGGCAACAGAAAGCATGGGGCTTCAGAGACAACTGAAGCCAACCCTGCAAGTTTATGGAACCTGATTCATTAAGGTAGAGGGGTTCATAAAGGAACACAACATCATGAGAAAAACCTTGGGGAAGGAATCTGGATACCTAGGTTCTAAATCAACCTATATATAGCTATGCAACTTTAGACAAGTCATCTAGCTTCTTTGAGCCTCTTTATCCCTAATCTTTAAAATGAGAGTTGGTGTTGGATTAGTTGGTTTCTAAGTTCTTTTCCAGTTCTTCATTTCTACTTATATGTATAGATTCTGGAGCTTGTCAGGAATGGAGGATGAATGGCTGATTTTGAGACATGACTGTAATAAAAGTGGGTGAGGTCTTGGGCAACTGTTACCAGTATAGTAATATCCCAAATGTGGGTAACTGAGAGCCCAGTTTCCAGAGGAGTTGGTGGACCCAGACATTTTTCCCCAGACAATACTGACACCCAAAGAGCTCATACCCAGCCCATAGGAGATTGCCATGGAAATTGCAGATGGAAGGTCATATTTAAAGTCAGGAGTACCATTGTGATCTATTTTCAGCACAACTCTAGCCATTAGCCAAAACTATGGGACAGAAAGTCCAGGTCACTGAAGGCAAAGATGGGAGGAGATAGGATGATGGGCTGGCCAGCAATAGGCAACGGGTTAAAACAGGAGCCCAGAGTACTAAGGTTCAGTGCAGCTTTAGTGTCATTGAATTCCTGAGAGCTAGGCAGAGACACCTAAACAGGAATCCAGGCTAGTGAATAGAGTTTATTTAGTAAGAAAGGGGGAGGATAAAGTTTCTTAGATACACTGGTGCTCAGACTCCTCTTCAACCCACTGGATACTGGGCCCAAAACAATATCACTTTTTTAACTTCTCTCTATGTGGGAAGATCTCTTTTACATAGACCTCCTTGGGTAAGTTTGGCTTTAGGCCATGCCAGATAATCTATAAAAGGCCTAGCATATAGGTTTGGCTTAAGTAGTGGTGACTCTAGCACTTCATGGGCTACAGGGCACAAAGGGAACACTGTTATGCCTTTATGACCCCTCTCAAGCTCTGCTTCTTTCTCCTCTACTATTTGGTGGATCTTGGAACATTGTGGTTGAGGGTGGACCATCTTGTTTCTGACTTTGGAACCAGTTTCTCAAATAAGAAAGCTGTTGCCCAGTCCCTGGGCATGGGCATAAAACATGGGCAGTGAAACATTTGGGCCCCGCAGCCCAAAACGATGAAGATGAGGCAACATCTGAGAGTTGCTTTTGTCCCTCCTCTTGCCTCAGGAAAGGAGAAATGGGTAACCTGTCTCTGCTCCTCCCCTCTCTTCAAGATAATAATGAAGTACTCTTCTCTGGGGATATGAGGGCAGGTAGCTCCCTCAGGGTCTCCAAAGGAGAAAGAGGATTTTTTTTTTCACTTGGAGAGGGTGTTTATCAGGAGTCACTAACTCACATGCATACTGGAGTCATATAAGGGAAATCAGTGTGTGAATTAGAGTCAATATATGGTGTAATAGAGAGGAGTAGGGACTATGGCAAACTAAAGAGCTAGTTCATCTCCTGTCCAAAGGGGAATCTGCTACTCAGCTCCAGGTGGTTCATTCTTTCTTTCCTTCTTTCCTTCCTCCCTTCCTTCTTTTCTTTTTTCTTTCTTTTTTCTTTTTTTTCTTTCTTCCTTCCTTCCTTTTTCTTTCTTTCTTTCTTTCTTTCTTTCTTTCTTTCTTTCTTTCTTTCTTTCTTTCTTTCTTTCTTTCCTTTCTTTCTTCTTTCTTTCTTTCTCTCTCTCTCTCTCTCTCTCTTTCTTTCTTTTCTTTCTTTCTTTCTTTCTTTCTTTCTTTCTTTCTTTCTTTCTTTCTTTCTTTCTTTCTTTCTTTCTTCTTTCTTTCTTTCTTTCTTTCTTTCTTTCTTTCTTTTTCTTTCTTTCTTTCTTTTTCTTTCTTCTTTCTCTTTCTCTTTATTTTACCATGGGGGAATATTCAATGTTTTAAGATCTTCTGAATTTTCAGAAGAATCCAGAAATCTGAATTTCTGTATGATAGTTTTAAGCTCTGATGATGAATTCTAATAATAAAATACATACATAGATACTGAATGAATGAATAAATGAATGAATGAGAAAATAAATAAATAAATAATAAATAAATAAATAAATAAATAAATAAATAAATAAATAAATAAAACAACCACAATGCAGAGGGTCAAACAAATACACATCCTGTGGGCTCTTAGTTTATAACCTGATGCTGTATCAGACTTATGCATGAAGCATGTACTACGTTTCTATCACTGCCGTAACAAATTACCACAAATTTAATGGCGTAAAACAAAACTCATTTATTATCTCTCCATTTCCATAGATCAGAAACTTTGTAGGCTTAGCTGGATCTCTACTTAAGAGTCTTACAAAGCCAAAATCAAGGTGTTCACAGGACTGTGTTCCTTTTTGGAAACTGGAGGAGAGAATCCAGTTCCTTGTTCATTCAGAAAGATGGAAGAATTCAGTTACTTGCAGTTATAGGGATGAGGTCCCATTTCCATGCTGTCTGTCAGTTGAGGGCCATTTACAGTTTCTAGAGACCATCTGCATTCTTTGGCTTATGACCCCTTTTCATTTTCAAAACTAGTTCATGTCACATCTCTCTGATATTCTCTCTGACTCTTCTGCTTTTATTCTTCTGCTTTTAAGAGCACATGTAATGACATTGGGGCCACCTGGGTAATACAAGATAATACCACTATTTTAAGGTCCATAATCTTAATTCCATCTGCAATGTGCCTCTTGCCATATGACACAACATAACACACAGGCATAACACCAAGGGATAAGGATCATGGAAGAAGAGGGTCAAAATCCTGCTGCCCACAAAGGGTTTCTCTTTCTCTGGAGAAATTGATCCTTTTTCTTGATCTACCACTAGGTAGCCTCAATTTGATACCCCAGTGTAAGTGTGTTTCCCAATTGTACCACCTCAGCCTGGCGCTAGGTACTTAGATCTCCAGGGAGGGGAAGGGGAGCACTACTTCCCAGACCCTGCCCATCTTGTACTCAGGACCAAGTGCTCCACTGAAAGGAGCTCCTGCCTTTGGGTGACCCAGTGGCTTTCTGCTTCAAGTTGCAGGAGGTTCGCTGCAGTTTGAGGCTGATGAGGCAGCAGAAGAGGAATCTCTCTTCACCATGCCACCTGGCCAGGAGACCAGTCCTGAGTCCCCACTGAGTGAAAGCATCTTTGAGACCCAGCCACTTAACCCCATCCCGGATGATGACTGCAGCTCAACTTGTGGCTTTCCCACACAGGAGTCTTTTACCATGGCCTCCTGTGCCTCAGAGAGCCACTCCCACTGGGTCCACACCCCCATCGAATGCACAGAGCTAGACCTGCAAACGTTTTCCAGTTCAGCCTCCTATACTGGAGCTGAGACCTTGAGGGGGGACACAGCTGAAAACTCTGAAGACAGACTGGAGTTCAGTATGCCCTTTGAAGTCCCCAGCCCTTAACTCTAGTAAGGTGAGCTGGAAAGGTGGGACAGAAAGACCAGAAACTGGGGACCACCCCCAAGGAATTTTCCTCTGGAATACTGTTGTTCAGTAGGGCTAGAGGTAGAGGAAGAGAAAGCTAGAAACACTGGAGGGGCAACAGTGGTTATGCTAATCTTTGGAGTCTGTCAGCTAAATATCACATTTCTGGGCCTACAATTGTCAAGGAAGTAGCCAGGTTGACATGATGCTGGTCTTTCTATCCTGGTCTTTTACAAGCTCTCTCAGGGCCTCACTGTCTAATAGTCATATTCAGTTATCTCTGCTCATGTGTACAAGCACCATGACACAATGGGAAAATATGTAAGTCTTGCCATCTGGCAGCCTGAAATCTACCTCTGTTCCTTAATAGCTATATGAACGTTGTGTAAGTCTTTTTACCTCTCTGAGCCCCAGGTCTTTAAACTATAAAAAGTAGAGTACTACTCACCTCATAAGTTCTTGTGAGGGTTGAGTAAGAAATGTATGTGCGTCTTTTATAGTGCCTGATGCATTAGAAATATTAAATCATGTTAATTTTCTTTCCTTCCCCAGCCCCAGTCCAATTTATATACCCCTCCATATTGACTACACTTGTCTGATCTAACACCCCTTCATGGTAAGCAGGTCAGGGTTTGTCAGCCTCGTTTTATAGAGATAGGAACTGAGACAGAGAGGGAAAATGATTTGCTCAAAGTCACAGAGCAAATCAATGGTAGAATTAAGCTAGAGCCCAGTTTGGGGGCTCCATTCCAGAGTTTGTCTAACTTTATCAATGAGACCATTGCCTACTTTCTCAGAGGCTTAAGTAGCATGAGACAATATAAGGCAGGAGAGTGGATAGATTCCTACTTTTCAACTAACCAACTACCTTTTAAAGCCCTTTTCCATATTTCTGCAGCTAAGATATTGTCCAGGCCCTCTGACTCCCCCTTCCCTACATCTACCTAAGAAAATGTGAACAACATGTAGGTGAAATCTAACACTGCTATCAAACCAGTCAGCTTAGTTATCTTCAAGGTTATCTAGCCCAACTTCCCTTCCAAGTCCTCCAATCCATGTTTGAGTTCCTTTTGTAATATCCCCAACAAATGTTTGTGTCACCTTTGCTCACATACTTACAGTGTCAGAGAGCTTACTACTGCCCAATGTGTATTGCAGCTATGACTGGTAGATTGGAGCTCAATGTAAAGAAAAACCTTCTGTCTCCCTGTAGTATCTACTCATGGGTCCTGGATCTGTCCTGTGGCCCATACAGACTTCATCTGCTTTCTCTGCCTTGTGACAGCCCTGAAGAGGTCTAAAGATAGCATTTCCTCTCTGGAATGTACCATTTTGTGTTTCTCTAGAGAATGTGGGGCTTAAAGCTGAACCCAGCTTCATGAGGAATGGTCTCACCAAGATAGAACAGGGTAGAACTATCATCAACCTAGCTAAGCGATGTATTTCTACTGTTTCTAATGTTTCAACCATTGACCTAAACTATTTTTTTTTTTTTGAGAGATGAGAGCAGGAGACTAATGAGATTGCTCCACAGATTTCTAACTTGCTCTGCTCCCTCCCTAGGTCTCTTGGGCTTCTGGCAGCCTTGCCCAGTCATTCTCTCTGGACTCTCCTGCTTTGTTCCTATACACAACAGTAGCAGGGGCCTGGGATGTAGTATCCACAACAGCCAGTACTCTATGATTGGGGCACATCCTATCCCATCCCACCAAAGTGTTGATTCTTTACCATTTTCCCAAGACTGACCTGCAGCATTTATTGCTTCCTTATTATAGCTAGCTTGGAGAGCCGGATTCTTTGGCCATGGAATGACCAGACATGTCCCTAGCTCAGCTTAATTATAGAGAAAAAGGGAGGGGATGCCAATGAATGGGGTAGAGTTTTACTGCTTGCATCTTGGTCAGGTGGACCTGAAGTGGAGGCCTCTCAGTACAGTACAGATATTGATATGTCTACCTAGCACTTTAGGGACAAAATCTAACCCTTCCCCTTTTAGCTCCTTCATACTGCCCCCCTCTATAGTACACACACACACACACACACACACACACACACACACACACACACACACACACACACCTCTACATGCATCTTGGGGGAGGCCTGACACCTTGATTCCCCATTCATCTCCTAGACATCTTTGGTTGGGACAACTCTGGAGCTAGCCCATTCGCCAGGGTCTTCCTCCCCACAGATAGGTCTCTTACCCTTCTTTAGTGGAGATTCAACTCAATGTCTTTTTGATCTTTTAAATGGTACTTCATAAAGTTCCTTTTATTTTTATTTATCTTCCTACTTTTGCCTCTTTTGTCCCTTCCTGGTGCCTGGTCTTCTAAAGCCCAAGGCTAAATCTCTAGATCTCAATGGCCAAACTCACTTCAGAGCTTTGGTCTTCGAAGTGACAGCGAAATTACTGAGGTCTGCAGTGGGGGAAATGAGGACTGAAGGTTCTCACTGAGGCCTGACTTTAGGGCAGCTCAAGGACCACTGGTGCTTTCTTGGTTTAGAATAGAACAAAATCAGTTTCTGAGCCCTCACCACCAGTTTCACATGCTTCTCAGAATAAAGTGGAACTTCACCCTCCAAGGCTGATGGCACAAGACAGATGAGAACCTCTGGGCTGAGATGTGAGCATCATGGATTGTTTTTGAGTCCCTCTTATGTCTATAATGGGCCACTTGAACTGATGCCCACTCCCTCACAGTGGATCAGATTTGAAGAAAAACAGTTCTCAGATGAGTAGAGCAACTATCTCCTTTCTTTGGGAACAGTGTATATAGCCCAGAATGCTGGATGTAACATAATTTGTAAAAACCCAAGATAGAGATAGGGCACAGTTATCCTAGGGGTGGAAATGCTGAAATTTACTGCATATACAGGTGTTGCACTTTATAGTTTGCAGTGTGTGTTTACAGCCATTATCTCTTGGATCTTTTTTAAGATTTTATTTATTTACTTGAACACAAGAAAGAGCACAAGCAGGAGGAGTAGCAGACAGAGGGAGAGGGAGAAGCAGATTCTGCACTGAGCAGGGAGCCCGATGCAGGTCATGACCCTGGGATCATGACCCGAGCCTAAGGCAGCCGGTTAACGGAGCCACCCAGGCACCCCTCGTTGGATCTTTATACAAACCCTGAGATGGGCAAAGGCAAGGACTACCATCCCCAGTTTGCAGATGAGGAAACTGAAGCCCATAGATGGAAAATGACTAACCTTAAGTTACTTGGTGATGTATGGGTGAATAACAAGCCCTCTCTAATATCTTGAAATTTTAATTTTCTGGAAGACAATATTATGGACTAAGGAGATACTGAAAACAACAATCTTTGGTAGGAAAAAGGGTGGAGAGACAAATAAGTCTGTTATACCTGGATGTGAATGAGTTAATGTTCTTGCCCATATACCAAGCCTATTCTCTCCCCTTCCCAGCAACTCCCCTACCCCTACCCTGCAGCCAGCCTTGATGTACATTCTCTGCCAGGTCTGACCCTAGTATAAATCTAAGAGATTTACCATTTAGCACTGTCCCTCAAGAGGTCAAAAAGTGAGAAGGGCTGCAAGGTCAGACAAGATTCTTTCTACCTGCCTATCTTATTTTATTTTTGCCCCGGGGTTATGAAAAGAGTGGATAAAGGCTGGAGGCAGTAGGAATATTGATTCTATTGCCCCCCTCCCCACATTCCACTGTCCAATTTAAGAGACTCTGATCTTAGTTTGGGCAAAGACTTGAGACTTTTACTTTATTTAGAGGTGGGAGGAGTGCAATTATTTCATCTTTAAAAGCTTCCTCCAGGTAGATTGCAGCTATTGGAGTAAATACGTCAACTATAATTTCAGTACTTTATTAAAGTTTATTTAAAAAAAGTTTATTCACACATTATGCCTATTTTAAAGATGAAGAAAGTGAGGCCTAGAAAGACTAGTAAATTATCCAAAACAATGCATATTTGGGAAAAACAACCTGCCCTACATACCCACCCCCCACTCCCAGACCCAAGTGTGGGTCCCATGGCTGAGTGTATAGTCCAGGGAAGAACCAGTAGAGCAGAAACTGCTCTTCGCTATGAAAGAAGGACAGGGGAGGGCAATAGTTCTTTTTCTCTATTAGATACTGCCTAGATAACCCTAAAGAATCACTAAGGACCTTAGGGAAGAGACTTAGGAGATGAATTAAGGCAGCACATCCCTATTACCAGGAAAATCATCTGACCCAGTAGTCTGTAAATTGTTGCTGAGGTAACAGTGGTCTTCCATTGAAAAATAGCACATGACTTCATCTGCATCCAGGATATAGAGGTTTTTGTTTTGTTTTGTTTCTTTTCTCTCTCTGTAGTTCTTACCTTCTATGACCAATAAGGTTTCCTCTGCTTTCCTCTTCTTCTGCCAGGTTCCTCTAGACTCATTGCACTCCCTGGGTCAGCTGGAAACTCTTAGGGCATATTTGGAGAACAAGGTTTCTCCATTGCAGCATAGGGCAAAGTAAGTGATTTCCCAGTGGGTTGATTATCTGGGCCTCACTCTTTATTTGAGGCATATAACTCTCCAACTCCAGCAGGGAGCAGGGCTGGGTCTTGCTGTTTTTGAAACTTACAGAAAATTTCTGAGCCAAGTTGACCTTCCTTCTGGGGTCTGATTTTCCTTTTTTCTTTTTTTTAGAGTTATCATTTTTTTAAAATATTTTATTTTTATTTATTTATATGAGATAGAGAGTACGTACAAGCAGGGGGAGCAGCAGGCAGAGGGAGAGGGAGAAGCAGACTCCCCGCTGAGCGGGGAGCCCCATGTGGAGCTCAATCCCAGGACCCTGGGATCATGCCTGAGTGGAAGGAAGATGCTTAACCAACTGAGCCACCCAGGTTCCCCTGGGGGCTGATTTTCCTAAACTATCTCCCAGCGGTATCCCAGAAAAATCCTCCAATCAACTTAGGGGCAGCTGAGTGGGAGAAGAAAAGGAGCCCTTTTTTTTTTTTTTTTTTTTTTTTTTTTTTTGCTTTAGGTCCTACTTATACATCCCATGACCAGAGAGGAATAAGTTCCTTGGAGACTGTATTCTACTTTATTGTCTGGTTATCTTTCTGAATCCTGTAAAGCTAGTTCCCATCCCGCAAGTACTTGGTGGTTAATGAAGTGCATTAGGCACCATGTGCACTTCATCAGCAGGTTTTAGCCCTGGAAAAGGAATGTTCTCTACAGCAAGACCTCTGCTTTCAGGATTTTATTAAATGCATCTTTAGGGATAATCATCTATAATCACTGATTAAGGGTTCCTGGGGCAACCCATTGATGAGAGTGCTAAAAGCACCTGAGAAAAAGTAAAATGGACCATTGTACTGGACTGGGAATTAGAAGCAATTGAATTACAAGCCTGCACCAAGCAGCCTGACATCACACAGGTATTAGCAAATATGTATGAGCCAAGGCTTTCAGCCTTGGCGTTTAGGTTCTCTGTTCTTTTATTTCTGGGATAGTTTATTCCTCTCACTGGCTTTAATTAGTCATGTCTATACCTTCTGGTAGGGTAAGAACTAGTACCCAAACAGAAGATGATTCAGCTTGAGCAGGCCTTAGGTGTTCAAAGGTCACCATACACCTGGCAGTGGTTCAAGTCCAACACTACTGTTCTATGGGAACAGTGATTGTACACAGCAATAATAACAATAATACAATGATAAAAATGACACAGCCCTCTTCACTGTGCCTGTTCTAGACTTTATAATATATGAAGCTCATTTACACCTATTTCATCCTCCTAAGACCCCGAATTGGGTGTTATTTTATCCCTTTTTAAAGAAGAGGAAGCCAGCTCAGGTTACTAATTCCCAGAGCAAGACTTTTTCCACCACTTCAAAGCTTCCCCTTAACAACTGCTTTAGGATGGTACAGGTACCATAGGTGGAACTGGGGCAACATTGCAGAAAAAAAAAAACAAAACAGCCAGGTAGCAAAATCTCCCAGTCTATAAACACAGTAACTACAAAGCTATAAACACAGTAACTACAAACTCACTAGTGTGAGCCCCACAAAAGACAACAAACTTTCTGGCTGGAATACCTAGCCCAGAATAGCTTCTTGGCACTGACTTTTTCTGTAACAATGCAGATATTAGCCTTGGTTGCCAGGGTTACCTCAGTGCACAGGTGTGCCAGCCAAGAACAAAGTGTTCATGGTATGAACATTGTGTGATCATCCCAAGCCATACCCAGAATCACCTTGGGTCTAACTTCCTTTTTTAAAGTTCAAAAATTGAAGTTGGCAATGGAAATAGGGAAATGAAGTTTTACTTGGCTTTTTAAGGTATCTTATGTACAGGTGAAATGAAACATATTTTTCTTCTTTGTAATTGCTGTTTGGCCATGGCAAATATCACACTCAATTTTTTGCTTTTGGAGAGTGTTTTTATTTATATATTTATTTTTAAATGTTTGGAGACTTCAGTTTTTGTTCTATTTTTATATATTTTTTAAGATTTTATTTATTTGTCAGAGAGAGCACAAGCAGGGAGAGCAGCAGGCAGAAGGAGAGGGAGAAGCAGGCTCCCCTCTGAGCAGGGAGCCCCATGCGGGACTCAGTCCCAGGACACTGAGATCATGACCCTGCCAAAGGCAGACACTTAACCATCTGAGCCACCCAGGCGTCTCTGGAGAATGCTTTTAAAGATTTCCTTTTCATTGCTTTTAAAGTGTAGACATCTGTCTTTGAGCACCTTGCTTTTATGTATTTTTGTTTTACTGGAGAGTTATTGGTCAGTGGAAGAACAAAGGGCACTTGATAAAAACATTTTCAACATGACCCCGAGCTCACATAATAGTTGAGTTGTCTATATTTGAACTAGCAAAGTAAGTTGTTTTTGTTTGTAAGGGAGAGTAGCTGTTTGCCAGGAATTAGTTTCTTTTTGGTTCACTATTTCCCTCTCTGTATACCTGGATTTGGATTTTGACAGGGAAGAATCTGGGAGAGCGACTTTCTCCTCCAAGGTTCTCAGACCCAGGCTAGGTAAGAGTGTCAATACTGCAGCACTGTCCCCAACACACAGCCCTACTCTACTGGGAAGATCATCTCTCATGCCCCTAACACCCTGCCCACCTCATTATCAAGGTCTTTGGTGTTTTACACTGAATGTAGGTAAATTTTAATTACTTTTCCATCATAAATTAGTTATTTATATAAATTTTGTTAAATCTTAAGCCCTATATATGTGTGGCTACTGGCAGATGGCAGAGTTCTGTTTTGTTTTTGATGCTCTGGAAATATTTCTTATTAGCCAGTAAACAGAAATACTTCCAAACACTTTTTTTCCCCCCTCTACTTTCAAAAAACCAAGATGCTTCCTTTGGCTGGTGTATCTCTGCTCAGTGAGTACAGCAGGGAAATAAGGAAATGTGTTTCTTACAGTGGATATAACATCATGGGTAGTGGAATCCACTGATTTGTCTCTCAGGAGATCTGGTTTATAGTCCAAGATCTCCTTCTATCTTTTTAAATTGTTTATAACATTTATCTTCTCATCTGGCCTACAGATCTACTAGAAATTTTTGTGTTCTAAACTAATACTTCTTAAACAGGGTTCCATGGCCCTAGGAGACTTGTGCACATGTCTTTTGAGGTCTACAAAATTTCTAGGAGTGTGTGTATGTGTGTGCTTTAATTTCAATCATAAAATTTTAAAAATATAAGCATATTCTAACTAGGCCTTCTGAAAAATATTTACACAAATATTTATAGAAGCATTATTTATAACACCCATAAAGTAGAAACAACCTAAATGTCTATCAACTGGTGTATGGATAAACAAATTGTCATATATACATATAATGGAATACTATTCAGTCATAAAAAAGGATTGAACTGGCACACAGTATGTCATAGAGGAACCTCAAAGTATGCTAAGTAAAAAAAAACAGATACAATAAACCACATACTGTATGATTCGATGTCTATAAAATGTCCATAAAGGCAAGCTAATAGAGACAGAATGTACATTAGTGGTTGCCTGGGGCTGGTGAGAAAAAAATATTAAATATAAATTGGCACGAGGTATCTTATTTGGGGATAAAAATGTTCTAAAACTGAGTTACGATGATTATGGCTGCAACACTCAGTAAAGTTAATAAAAATCATTGAAATGTATGCTCAAAGTGAATGAATTTTATAATATGTAAAATATACCTCAATAAAGCTGTTTTTAAAAATATTCTATGATCACTGATTTATGAGTAGACTGGTGTTTTCCAATGTGATTACTTTCCAAACACCTGAATTGCCAGAAATAATCTCAAATAACCCCAATCTTTCTCCTTCTCTCCTTCCCTCCCTCCTCCACCCCAGCACACACACACTCTCACACACACAGACATACACACCACCCAATTACTCAATTCAGGACAAAATAAAGAGACAGAACCTGAGTCCTATTCAGTTCTTTTCATTTTGAGCTCTTACACATTACTTCTCGTGCTTTCTCACTTTCATATGTGGTCTCATTCAATCCTCATGACGTTCCTAGGTGGTTGGTGTTCTTTATAACCTTTATTTTACAAAAGAAGTTCAAACAGATTTAATGCTTTTTCTATGGCTATACATCAGTAAGTGCTGTGCTGGAATTCCAGCCCAAATCTGTCTGACTCTAAGGCACAAACACTTCCCACTATGCCACAGCTGCCTCCCTAAGACAGACCCCAGAAAAGAGAATCCTCTTCACCCCACTGAATTTCTCATAGTTCCCAGCTTAAGAAACTACACCAAAAGAGTCTCCCTGGGAATTTCTAACAAAATAGTGTCAAAATATTATCAGCTCATGATGATCGTTTCCATATTATTAGAATGACCACATTGATTATGCTGTTTTATTGGCCACAATGCTGTCACTGAAAGCATCTTAGAAATCTGAGTTATTTCACCTCCATTATTCCCTAGATGGATTAAGATCCTTCCCCCTTTCCTTGGCTTCAGTTTCCCTCTTGCTGAATAAAGGAGATTAGACTCAATGCTTTCTAAGAGCCTTCCAACACTGACAATGTGCAATGAACATGCAAGACCTAGCTTTGCTGTAGACTCACTCTTGGCAGCAGGGGAGGGAGGATAAAGAACATAACTGGAAATGGTTACTAGAAAACAACTGAGTGAATGACAAGGACTTGATTTTTTTTTTTTAACTTATGGACCTTATTGGTGTTTTCCATTCCTTTTAGGAATCAACTCTTTTTAATCTCCTGATATTTTAACCAAACTTTTATTAAAATGTACCTCTAGAGATTATCTTCAGATCTTCCAGCTACTTCTGAGAAAGGAAGTTTGCCATAAGTAGGAAGAACAAAGAGATATAGATCATTGTGCATTTTTCTATTCATTCATGTGCTATCTGTAAATCCATATATCTCCTTTTTTTAGTTTTTATTTAAATTCTAGCCAGTTAACATATGCTGTAATATTAGTTTCAGGTATACAATTTAGTTATCAACACTTACATATAACACATAAATGCACTCCTTAATCCCCATCACCTATTCAACCCATCCCCTCACCCACTTCCCTTCTGGTAACCATCAGTTTGTTTTCTATAGTAAAGAATCTGTTTCTTGGTTTGGCTCTCTCTTTTTTCCCCCTATGATCATTGATTTTGTTTCTTAAATTCCACATATGAATGAAATCAGATGATATTTCTCTTTCTCTGACTGACTTATTTTCTTACCCTCTAGCTCTGTCCATGTGCAAATGGCAAGAATTCATTCTTTTTTTATGGCTGAGTAATATCCCCTTGTGTGTGTGTGTGTGTGTGTGTGTGTGTGTGTGTGTATCACATCTTGCTTATCCATTAATTAGTCAATAGACGTTTGGGGAGGAGTTAAGATTGTAGAGGACTAGGGGAACCCTAGGTTTGCTCATCCTTCAAATACAGCTAGTTATCAAATCCTTCTGAACACCTGAGAAATCAATCAGAGGTCTGAGAGAACAAAAACCGCAAGTCTGCAAGTGGAAAAGTGACCGGCTTTTGAAAGGTAGGAGGTGCGGAGACTTGAATCCAGGACAATGTAGTTGTGGATACAGCAACAGGGAAGGAGTATGCTTACAGAGGCTACCACAAAGTATTATAAGCAGCGGAGTACAAAACCAGAACTTTTAGAAGACTGCTACAGTGTGGAATGTGCTTGGCTTAAAGGTGCTCAGGTGGTGAAGCAGGCAGAATCCCAGGTGGGACACCATGGTCTGAGGATCCCCTGGGTTGCAAGAAGAAGGGGTGGTGCCTAGGTGCTGCACTGTTACCAGGCATAGGAGCCTGGAAGCCAGCTGAGAACAGCGAGTCTGGGTGCCAGGTTTCTCCTCTATTGTCATAAACTGCAAATTGCTGTGTGGTTGTTTGACCCCTTTCCTAGGATGGGTCCTGGCAAACAGCAGAAATATGGAGAAACCATCCCTAGGAGGAACAGCGTGGGTCTGTGACATGGGAGTCCCTAAAATTTGGACTTATGAAACTTAGTCGTATGACTGAGATAAACACACACACACACACACACACACACACACACACACACATAGGTAGGGTGAACACAGGGCTCTGATGGAAACCAGGGAAATAAGAATGATTGCTCTTCTGTAAGAGCTCATGGAAGAGTAGGGGGGCATGAATTTTCAACTCCAGGGCTAGAGAGCAGGGCACCACCATATTCATCCCACCCATCAGTGCTGAAAGCCCTCAGGGAACAAAAAAGTGCCACTTAGTGGAGTCTGGAGCCACCGCTTACACCAAGCCCTGCCTCCCTGCCCCCTGGAGGTGCATTTCCACTAGGGCAAGTCCACCTGAGAATCAGTGCAACAGACCCCTCCCCAGAAGACCAGCACAAACAACTCACTCACACAAAGTTTACTAATCAGAGGGCTGCAAAACATCAGTTCTAGGGGAAAATAGATCTAACCTCATTTGTACTTTTATTCTTTATTTTTTTATTATTTTTTCATTTATTTTCTTATTTTTTCAACTCTTTAGTTCTATAATTTTTATTTTTATATATATACTTTATATATATTTTATTTTTGTTTACTTTCATTGTATTTTATTTCATTGTATTTTATGTATTTCATTGTATTGTATTTCAATATATATTTTTGTATACTTTCATTAAAAATTATATATATATATATATATATATATATATATAAACTATACACACACACACACAACTAGTTTCTTTTCACAAGCAGACCAAAACACACCCAAGATCTAATTTTGTGTTGTTGATGTTCTATTTGTTTTTTTTCTTTCTCTTTCTTGTTTTCTTTTCTGGACAAAATGATGAGATGGAGAAATTCACCCCAAAAGAAAGAACAGGAGGTAGTACTCACAACCAGGGCTTTAATCAATACAGTTATAAGGAAGATGTCTGAACTAGGATTTAAAACAATGGTTATAAGGGTACTCGCTGAGCATGAAAAAAATCATAGAAGATACTAGGGAATCCTTTGCTGCAAAGATAAAGGAACTAGAATCTAGTCAGGCTGAAATTAAAAATATCATAACCTAGATGAAAACCCAAATGGATTCCATAAAAATGAGGATGGATAAGGCAGAGGAATGAATCAATAATATAGAAGATAAAATTATGGAAAATAATGAAGTTGAAAAGAAGAGGGAAACGGGGCTGGGTGGCTCAGTCATTAAGTGTCTGCCTTCGGCTCAGGTCATGATCCCAGGGTCCTGGAATTGAGCCCCACATTGGGCTCACTGCTTGGCAGGAAGCCTGCTTCTCCCTCTCCCACTCCCCCTGCTTGTGTTCCCTCTCTCACTGTGTCTCTCTCTGTCAAATAAATAAATAAAATCTTAAAAAAAAAGAAGAGGGAAACAGTAATGGATCACAAAGGTAGACTTAGGGAACTCAAGTAACTTATTAAAATGGCATAACATTCGTATCACAGGAGTCCCAGAAGATGAAGAGAAAAAAAGGGGCAGAAATTTTATTTGAATAATTTATAGCTGAAAATTTCCTTAATCTGGAGAAAAATACAGACATCAAAATCCAAGAAGCACAGAGACCTCCCATTACATTCAACAAAGGCCAGCCATCACCAAGACATGCCATAGTCAAATTCACAAAATACACAAAGCAAGAATCCTGAAAGCAGCAAGGGAAAAAAGTCCTTAACCTACAAAGGAAGACAGAACAGGTTGGCAGCAGATCTGTCCACCAAAACATGGCAGGCCAGAAAGGAATGGAAGGAAATATTTAACGTGCTGGATGGGAAAAATATGCAGCTATGAATTCTTTATCCAGCAAGGCTGTCATTCAGAATAGGAGAGATAGTTTCCCAGACAAACAAAAACTAAAGGAGTTCATGAACATTAAACCAGCCCTGCAAGAAATTTTAAGGGGGACTCTGAGTGGAGAAAAAAAAAAGAGAGAGAGACAAAAAGCAATAAAGACTAGAAAGGACCAGAAAACATCACCAGAGACACCAACTCTACAGGTAACACAATGGCACTAAATTCATATCTTTTAATAATCACTCTGAATGTAAATAAACCAAATGCTCCAATCAAAAGACATAAGGTATGAGAATGGATTAAAAAAAAAAAAAAAACAAGATCCATCTATATGCTGCCTACAAGAGACTCCTTTTAGACCTAAAGACATGTGCAGATTGAAAGTGCAGGGATAGAAAACCATCTATCATGGTAATGGATGTCAAAAGAAAGCCAGATTAGCCATACTTATATCAGACAAACTAGATTTTAAAATAAAGACTGTAACAAGAGATGAAGAGTATTATATCATAATAAAGGGGACTATCCATAAAGATCTAACAATTGTAAATATTTATGCCTCTGACTTGGGAGCACCCAAATATATAAACCAATTAATAATAAATATAAAGAAACTCACTGATGATAATAATACAATAATAGTAGGGGACTTTAACACCCCACTTACAGCAATGGGCAGATAATCTAAGCAGAAAATCAACAAGGAAACAATGGCTTTGAATGACACACTGGACCAGAAGGAATTAACAGATATATATAGAACATTTCATCCTAAAGAGGCAGACTACATATTCTTTTCAAGTGCACATGGAACATTCTCCAGAAAAGATCACATACTGGGTCACAAATCAGCCCTCAACAAGTACAAAAAGACTAAGATCATACCATGCATATTTCAGAACACAAAACTATGAAACTTGAAGTCAGCCACATGAAAAAAATTTGGAAAGACCACAAACAGATGGAGGTTAAAGAACATCCTACTAAGGAATGAATGGGTTAGCCAGAAAATTAAAGAAGAACTTAAAAAAATATATGGAAGCAAATGAAAATGAAAACACAACAGTCCAAAACCTTTCAGATGCAGCAAAGGTGGTTTTAAGAGGGAAGTATATTGCAATAGAGGCCCATCTCAAGAAGCAAGAAAAGTCTAAAATACACAACCAAACCTTAAAATTTAAGGAGCTAGAAAAGGAATGACAAATAAAGCTTAAAGCCAGCAGAAGGGAAATAATAAATATTTGAGCAGCAATAAATGACATAGAAACAAACAAACAAAAAACAGTACAATGGATTAATGAAACTAAGAGCCAATTTTACAAAAGAGTTGATAAAATTGATAAACACCTAACCAGACTTATCAAAAAGAAAAGAGAAAGGACTCAAATAGATAAAATCATGAATGAAAGAGGAGAGATCACACCCAACACCACAGAAATACACACAATTCTAAGAAAAACTATGAACAATTACATGCCAACAAATTGGGCAACCTGAAAGAAATGGAGAAATGCTAGAAACCTACAAACCACCAAAATTAGAACAGGAAGAAATAGGCAATTTGAACAGACCCATAACCAGAAAATAAATGAAATCAGTAATCAAAAATCTTCCAACAAACAAAAGTCCAAGGCCATATGGATTCCCAGGGGAAATCTACCAGACATTTAAGAAGAGTTATTACCTATTCTCCTCAAACTATTCCAATAAATAGGAATAGAAGGAAAACATCCAAATCATTCTATGAAGCTGGCATTACCTTGTTTTCAAAACCAGACAAAAACCCCACTAAAAAGGAAAATTACAGGCCAATATCCCTGAGGAACACAAATTCAAAAATTCTCAATAAAATACTAGCAAATTGAGTTCCACAGTATATTAAAAGGATTATTCACCATGATCAAGTGGGATTCATTCCTGGGCTGCAGGAATGGTTCACCATTCACAACTCAATCAATGTGATATGCCACATTAATAAAAGAAAGGTTAAGAACCATAGGATCCTGTCAATAGATGCAGAAAAAAACATTTGACAAGATACAGCATCCTTTTTTGCTAAAACCCTCAACAATGTAGGGATAGATGGAACATATCTCAACATCATGAAGGCCATATACAAAAGTCCCACAGCCAATATCATCCTCAATAGGTAAAAAATGAGAGCCTTTCCCCTACAGTCAGGAACGAGACAAGGATATCCACTCTCACCATTACTATATAACATAGTACTAGAAGTCTTAGCCACAGCAATCAAAGACAAAATAATAAAATAAGTAAAATAAAATAAAATAAAAATAAAAGGAATCTGAATTGGCAAGAAAGAAGTCAAGCATTCACTATTTGCAGATGACATGATACTCTATAGAAAACCCAAAAGACTCCATAAAAAAAATTGCTAGAACTCAAAATTGAATTCAGCAAAGTTTCAGGATATAAAATCGATGTGTGGAAACCTGTTGCATTTCTATACACTAATAACAAAGCAGCAGAAAAACAAATTAAAGAATTGATCCCATTTGCAATTGTACCAAAAGCAATGAGATACCTAGGAATAACCCTAACTAAAGAGGTAATATCTGCACTTCGTAAACTATAGAATACTTAAGAAAGATTTTGAAGAGGACACAAAGAAATAGAAAGGTATTCCATGCCCATGGATTAGAAGAACATTGTTAAAATGTCTATACTACCCAAAGCAACCTACACATTTCATGCAATCCCTATCAAAATGCCAACAGCATTTTTCACAGAGCTAGAACAAACAATCCTAAAATTTGTATGGAAGTACAGAAGATCCTGAATAGCCAAAGCAATTTTGAAGAAGAAAAACAAAACTGGAGGCATCACGATTCTAGATGTCAAACTATATTACAAAGCTGTAGTCATCAAAACAGTACAGTACTGGCACAAAAACAGACACATAGATCAGTGGAATAGAATAGAGAACCCAGAAATGAACCCACAAGTAAATGGTCAAAAAATCTTCCACAAAGCAGGAAAGAATATCCAATGGAAAAAAGACAGTCTCTTCAACAAATGGTGCTGGGAAAATTGGACAGCTACATGCAGAAGACTGAAACTGGACCTTTTTCTTACACCATACACAAAAATAAATTAAAAATGGATGAAAGACCTAACTGTGAGACTTGAAACCAAAATCCTAGAGGAGAATGCAGGCAGCAACCTCTTTGACCTCGGCAACAGCAACTTCTTACTAGACAGATCACCACAGGCAAGGGAAGCAAAAGCAAAAGTGAACTGTTGGGACTTCATCAAGATAAAAAACTTCTGCACAGCAAAGGAAATAATCAACAGAACTAAAGGGCAACCAATGGCATGGGGGAAGATATTTGCAAATGACACATCTGATAAAGGGTTAGTATCCAAAATTTATAAAGAACTTATCAAACTCAACACCCTCCCCAAAAAACCAAATCATCCTGTTAGTTAATGGGCAGAAGAAAAGAATAAACACTTTTACCAAGAAGACATCCAGATGGCTTACAGACACATGAAAAGATGTTCAACATCACTTGGCTTAGGGAAATCCAAATCAAAACCACAGTGACATATCACCTCACACTTGTCAGAATGGCCAAAATTATCAACCCGAGAAACAACAGGTGTTAGCGAGAATGTAGAGAAAGGGGAACCCTCTTACACTGTTTGTGGGAATGCAAACCAGTGCAGCTACACTGGAGAACAGTTTAGAGGTTCCTCAAAAAGTTAAAAATAGAAGTTTCCTATGATCCAGCAATTGCACTACTAGGTATTTCCCAAAGGTTGCAAAAATATAGATTCAAAGGGGTACATGCACCCAGATGTTTATAGCAGCATTATCAACTAAAGCCAAACTATGGAGAGAGCCCAAATAACCATTGACTGATGAATAGATAAAGAAGACGGTATATATATATATATATATATATATATATATATATATATATAATGGAATATTATTCAGCCATCAACCAGAATGTAATCTTGCAATTTGCAATGACATGGATGGAGCTAGAGTGTATTATGCTAAGTGAAATAGTCAATGAGAGAAAGACCAACGCCATATGATCTCACACATATGTGAAATTTAAGAAAGAAAACAGATGAACATATGGGAAGGGGAAAAAGAAAAACATGAGAGAGGGAAACAAGCCGTAAATGACCCTTCATGAAAGAGAGCAAACTGAGGGTTGATGGAGGGAAGTGGGTGGAAGATGAGCTAGATGGGTGATAGCTATTAAAGAGGACACGTGATGAGCACTGGGTATTGTATGTAAGTGACGAATCACTGAGTTCTACTCCAGAAACCAATAATCCACTGTATGTTAACTAACAACATTTAATTTAAAAAGAAAAAAAAATAATTATGCTTGAAAGTAAAAAAATAAATTAAAGATTTGGGCTGTTTCCATAAGATGGCCATTGTTGATGCTGCTGCTATAAACATTAGGATGCATGCATCCCTTTGAATTAGTATTTTTGTACCCTTTGGGTAATTACCTAGTAGTACAAATACTGGATCATAGAGTAGTTTTATTTTAACTTTTTGAGGAACCTCCATACTGTTTTCCAGAGTGGCTATACCAGTTTGCATTCCCACCAACATGTAGGAGGGTTCCTCTTCTCTGCATCCTTGCCAACACTTGTTGTTTCCTCTGTTGTTAATTTTAACCATTCTGATAAGTGTGAGGTGATATCTCATTGTATTTTTGATATGTATTTCCCTGATGATCAGTGACATTGGATATCTTTTCAGGTGTCTGTTGGTCATCTGTACATCTTTTTTTAAAAAATGTCTATTCATACCTTTTGTTCATTTTTTAATTGGATCATTTTGGGGGGTGTTTAGTTTTATAAGTTTTTTAATCTACTTTGGATATTAATGCTTTATCACATGTCATTTACAACTATCTTCTCCCATTCCATTGGTTATCTTTTAGTTTTGTTGATTATTTCCTTTTGTTTGGATGAAATCCCAATAGTTCATTTTTGCTTTTGTTTCCCTTGCCTCAAAAGACATATCTAGAGATAAGTTGCTACAGCCAAGGTCAAAGAGGTTGCTGCCTGTGTTCTCCTCTAGGATTTTGATGGTTTCAATCTCACTGTTAGGTCTTTCTTCCATTTTGAATTTATTTTTGTGTATGGTGTAAGAAAGTGGTCTAGTTTCATTCTTTTGCATGTTGCTGTACAGTTTTCCCAGCACCAATTGTTGAAGAGACTGACTTTTTCCCATTGCATATTCTTTCTAGCTTTGTTGATGATTAATTTACCATACAGTTGTGGGTTCATTTCTGGGTTCTCTATTCTGTTCCACTGATCCATGTGTCTGTTTTTGGGCCAATACCATACCATTTTCATCACTGCATCTTTGTAATATAACTTGAAGTCTGGAATTGTGATGCCTCCAGCTGTGCTTTTCTTTTTCAAGGTGGCTTGACTATTTAGGTTCTTTTGTGGTTCCATACAAATTCTAGGATTATTTGTTCTAATACTGCAAGTCTGAGCCAGAGCAATCAGGCAACAAAAAGAAATAAAAGGCATTCAAACTGCCAGGGAAGAAATGATACTTTATATAGAAAATCCAGAATACTCCACCAAATAATTGCTAGACCTGCTAAACAAATTCAGTAAAGTCACAGGTTATCCATAGAATTTTTATAGGAATTTCACTAAATCTATAGAATCTATAGATTCTTTGGTAGTATAGACATTTTAACATAATCTTTCAAATTCATGAACACAGGATATTTTTCCATTTATTTCTGTCTTCTTTAATTTCTTTCATCAATGCTTTGTAAATTTCCAGTGTACATATCATTCACCTTCTTTGTTAACTTTATTCCTATGTATTTTATTATTTTTGATGCTATTGCAAATGGGATTGTTTTCTAGATTTCTTTTTTAGGTATTTTGTTGTTAGTGTATAGAAATGCAAATATTTTATGTTTATTTTTTATCTTTCATTTTTACTACATTTATTTAATAGTTCTTATAGTTTTTCTTTGAGTCTGTAGCATTTTTTTTTAATACACAAAATCATGCCATGTGTTACCAGAGACAATCTTACATTTTCCTTTCTTATTTGGATGCCTTTCTTTTTTTTTTTCTTGCTAAATTGCACTGACTAGTACCTCTAGTACTGTGTTTTATCAGAGTGGTGAGTGTGTAAGCACTCTTGTCCTGCTTCCGATCTTACAGGAAAAGTTCCCAACTTTTCACCATTGATTGTGTATGATATAATTTCTGTGCTTGTCATATATGGCCTTTATTATGTTGAGACATGTTCCTTCTATACCCAATTTATTGGGCACTCTTATCCTGACAGTGTGCTGAATTTCAACAAACTCTTTTTTCACATTTATTGAGAGGATCATATGATTTCTATCTGTTATTCTATCAATGTGATATATCATGTATATTGATTTGCATGTTGAACCATCCTTGCATCCCAGGGATTAATCCCACTTTATTATGGTGCATGATCCTTTTAATATATTGTTGAATTCAGATTACTGGTATTTTGTTTTAAACTTTTGCATCTTTATTTCTCAATGGTATTGGCCTGTAGTTTTATTTTCTTATATTGATTTGTTTGACTTTGGTATTAGTGTAATATGGCCTTGTAAAATGAGTTCGGGCATTTTCTCTCCTTTCTATATTTTTGGATGAATTTGGGAAAAATTTGCACTATTTTGTCTTTAAGTATTTGGTAAAAATTGCCATTGAAGCCATCTGTTCCTGGGCTTTTCTTTGTTGGGATGTTTTTGATTATTGCTTCAATGCCCATATTCCTTATTGGTCTGATCTGATTTTCTATTTTTCCATTATCCAATCTTGATAAGTTACATACCTCTAGGAATTTATCCATTTATTCTAGTTTACTGTAGTGTAACTGATAATAAGATCTTTTTATTATAATATAAATGCTTGACATTAAGTTTTTTATTGCCAAGGTATCCATTTTAAAGACATCCATCTTGGATAAACATAGTGTAAACTACACCACTAGATATAGAGCCAAGCTCCTTTACACCTCACATTCCCCTTTTAGAAAGCATTGGGTAATTTAGATAACTGACCACTTGAGTGACCCCAATTTCCTCCCCATGAAATAATTCTCACTATTATGTTGTAAATTTTCCAATGTAGAGTAAACTCACAAAGTCCTGGGCATCCCACTCTCAACCTTAATAAAAGCAGAACCCCAGGTCTGTGTTATTTCTGTACCCATGACCTCACTGAGTAGCCATGAGCATACCATGTACCCTCTAGGACTTGTGAGTAATAAACTTTATTTTTTCAAAGTTCCTAATGTTTATTGCTGAGGTGCATCTTGCAATCATAAGAATCACAGTGGCTGGTCCAGCCACAACACTGGCTTGGCTGTGGAAATGTCTGCGGGCACTGACCACAGAGTTTAGATCCAGGTGAATGTCCCCAGACATTCAAGCCAATAACATTACTATCAATAGGCTGAGACTGACATAAATCAGCTATTTAATATGTTGGCATACAATTATTCATAGTAGCTCCTTACAATCCTTTCTATTTCTGTGTCATGAGTTTTAATGTATTTTCTCTCATTTATAATTTTATTTGAATTTTCTTTTTATCCTTGGTTAGTCTAGATAAAGGTTTGTCAATTTTTTTTAGTTTTTCACAAAATCAACTCTTAGTTTCATTGATTTTTTTGTATTCTCTTTCTACTCTCTTTTACTTCTGCTCTGATCTTTGTTGTTTTCTTCCTTCTGCTAAAGTTGGGCTTTTTTTTTTTTAATCTTTTTTTCAACCCCTTGAGGTGTAAAGTTAGTTTGTTTGAGAGTTTTCTTTGTTTCTTAATGTAGGCATTTATTGTTATAAACTTCCCTGTTAGTACTACTTTGACTGCGTTCCAGAAGTTTTGGTATGTTTTGTTTATTTTAATTTGTCTCAAAAATACTGTGATTTTCCTTTTGATTTTTTTCTTTGGACCACTGGTTGTTCAGGAGTATGTTGTTTAATTTTTACATATTAGGGTGTTTTCCAGTTCTCCTTTTGATATTGATTTCTAGTTTCATACCTCTGTAGTCAGGAAATATATGTGATACAATTTTGATCTTCTAAAATTTGTTAAGGCTTACTTTGATTGCCAAGATATAATCTGTCTTGAAGAATGTTCCATGTGCACTGGAGTAGAATTTTGTTGCTGTAGGGCAGGATTTTCTGTATATTTTTGTTAGGTCCATTTGGTCTATAGCGTTATTTAGGTATGCTATTTTCTTTTTTTTTAAGATTTTATTTATTTATTTGACAGAGAAAGACACAGTGAGAGAGGGAACACAAGCAGGGAGAGTGGGAGAGGGAGAAGCAGGCTTCCCACGGAGCAGAGAGTCTGATGCGGGGCTCAATTCCAGGACCCCAGGATCATGACCTGAGCCGAAGGCAGATGCTTAACGACTGAGCCACCCAGGCGCCCCTAGGTATGCTATTTTCTAATTAGTTTTCTGTCCGGATAAAGCATTTATTATTCAAAACGAGGTACTGAAGCTCCCTATTATAGAATTATTGCCTATTTTTCCCTTAAGTTATGCTAATATTTACTTTAAATATTTAGGTGCCTTAATACTGGGTCTGTATATATTGATGAATTGGTACCTTTATCTTAAATATAGTGACTTCTTTTGTTTCTTGTGACTGATTGTCACTGAAAGTCTATATTATCTTATATAAATATAACCCTTCCTGCTTTCTTCTGATTTTTATTTGTATGGAATATTTTTTTCCATCTTTTCACTTTGAGCCTAAGTGTGTCCTTAAAGCTGAAGTGAATCACTTGTTAGCAGTATATTGTTACTTTTAATCCATTCATCTACTCTGTGTCTTTTTACCAACAATCTTAACCCATTTATATTCAAAGTAATTGTTGATAGGTAAGGACTTACTATTGCCACTTTGTTGTTTCCTGACTTTTAAAAAAACTTTTTTGTTCCATTATTCCTCTTTTGTTGTCTCTTTTTAATACATATTTTTGTAGTAACATGTTTTAATTCCTTTTTCTTTATCTTTCTGTGTATCTACCATAGGTTTTCCCTTTGTGGTTAACATGAGTGTTACATAAAACATCTTGTAGATGTAACAGTTCATTTTAAACTGATAATGACTTATTGTCAATTACATACAAAAGCTTTAAACTTATACTTCTCCTCCCCCATTTTATGCTACCCTTAACATCTTTATATTGTGTATCCATTATCAAATTTTTGTAAGTACAGTTATTTTTAATATTTTTTCCCTTAACTTTTATACTAAATATAAATGTGAATTATGTAACACCATTACAGCATTAGCATATCTGAATTTGACTATGTATTTATCTTTATGAGTGAGTTTTATACTTTTACATGTTCTTACGTTGTTACTTAGCATCCTTTTATTTCAATTTTTTTATTTTTTTTATTTTTTTTTAAGATTTTATTTATTTATTTGAGAGAGAGAGAATGAGAGATAGAGAACACGAGAAAGAAGAGGGTCAGAGGGAGAAGCAGACTCCCTGCTGAGCAGGGAGCCCGATGTGGGACTCGATCCCGGGATTCCAGGATCATGACCTGAGCCGAAGGCAGTCGCTTAACCAACTGAGCCACCCAGGCGCCCCCCTTTAATTTCAATTTAAAGAACTCCCTTTAACATTTCTTATAAGGCAGGTCTAGTGGTGGTGAACTCCCTCAGCTCTTATTGTCTGGAAATGTCTTTAGTTTTCCTTAATTTCTAAAGGGCTATTTCACTAGGCATAGTATTCTTTGTTGCCTTTTTTTTTCTTTCAGCACTTTGAATATACCCACTCCCACCTGGCCTTCAAGTTTTCTGCAAATAAATCTGTTGACAGTCTTCTGGAAGTTACTTTGTATAAAATGAGTCATTTTTCCCTTGCTGCTTTCAAAATCCTCTGTCTTTATATTTTACCATTTTGGTGATAAGATGTCTTGTGGTAATCTTCTTTGGGTTGATCTTGCTTGGGGTCCTTTGCGATTTCTGTAGTTAGATTACTTTATCTCTCCAAATATTTGGAAAGTTATCAACTATTTCTTTAAATAAGCTTTCTGCTTTTTTCTCTGTTTCTTCTGGGACTCTCATATGGATTTTCATTCTTTTGATGATGTCCCATCATTCATGTGTGCTTTCTTTTCTCATATTTTTCTTTTTATTCCTCTAATTTCAAATGACCTCTCTATGAGTTTAGTAATTCTTTCTCCTGCATCATCAATTCTGTAGTTGAAACTGTGTTGAATTTTCCAACTCTTTTATACCAATTCTTTTATTCTTCAGCTCCTGGAGTTTTGTTTGGTTCTGTTTTTATGGTTTCTTTTTCTATATTAAACTTCTTATTTTGTTCATGCATCATTTTTTTCTGTTTTCATTTCATTCTCTGTTTTGCCTTGAATTTCATTTAGGTTTTGAAGATGATTATTTGGAATTCTTTGTCAAGCACTTTGCAAATCTCCATTTCCTTGGGGTCAGCTACTGGAGCTTTATTACTTTGGGTGGTGCAATTTTGTTTGATTCTTCATGGTCTGTGTAGCTTTGCATTGTTGTCTGTGCATTTTTTTAGAGATTTTATTTATTTATTTGAGAGAGAGAGAATGAGAGATAGAGAGCATGAGAGGGAAGAGGGTCAGAGGGAGAAGCAGACTCCCTGCTGAGCAGGGAGGCTGATGCGGGACTTGATCCCGGGGCTCCAGGATCATGACCTGAGCCGAAGGCAGTTGCTTAACCAACTGAGCCACCCAGGTGCCCTGTTGTCTGTACATTTTAAGGAGTAAATGTTTCTTCTGCTAATTAGGCTGATTTCGACCTTGTGGTGGTGGCAGGTGTCCGCTCCCTGGGCTGATGGGATAACCTCCAAAATTGAAGTTGTGCTGGGTTGGAACCAACTTATAAGGCTGTTGCTGAGTCTGTACTTGGGCTTGAAGTTGGCAGGTTTGTTAACAAGGGCTCAAGTGGACATGGATCCTGTCTCGTTCCTGGGTGAATAGGACTGCCTCCAGTACCTTGTTTAGTAGGGTGGTTCTGGGACAAGGGCCTGCTTCAGGGTTCAAAGTTGGAACTACAGACCACTAGCATATTACGAGGTGCACAATTGGTATGCCTCCCACCAGGCCCTACAAGAGCTCCTGCCTGATTACTTGGTAGGTCCCTGGATGGGCTGGGCTAGCCCTGAATAATAGCTGAGAAGGGCTGGAACTGAGTTCCAGGGCTGTTTCAGGGTCCACAGCCAAAACTGAGTAATGAATACCTGGCTCTGGAAAAATGTATGAGAGTGTCTCCCACTAGGTCCCTTGGTTGGCTGAAATCTCTAAATGCAGCTGGAGGGACTGGAGCAAAGTATAGGGCCGATTCATGATCTCCTAAATTTCAGAAAGGGGTGTGTCTCAATGGATCCCTATTCCAACAGGACTGTTAATGCCTGGGAGAACCTGAAGCTGAGTATGGGGCCCTTTCATGATCTACAGCCTGACTGACATTGTAGGCTTACCTCCAGGTGTCCCTAGACCATGGCTGTGAGGAGATGGAGCAGGTTCAAGGGCCACTTCAGGGTCCATAAGTAGGATTGAGCTCTGTGTGTTTATTACTTGAGGTATGGGTGACCATGACTCCATTCAGGTGCTTTGTCATATGGTGCTGGTAACAGGATGAAGTCTGGGTTGTAGACTAGATGTCAGATGCACAAAGCTATTTTTGGGTCTTTAGGCAGAGTCATGGTCAGCAAGTTAGCTGCCTGAATAAGGCCTACTTTCTCAAAGCAGTTCTTGGTCTTGGACTCCACAAGGCTTTAAAAATCTCCTACCTGGTTCTCAAAGTTCCCACAAAGGAACTTTTGTCCATGGTTGGTTGCTTAAATCATTGTTGTTGAGGGAGATATAAATGGGGAACATTTTATTCCTCCATCTTACTAGCATTGTCTCTTTAATTGTTCCTTATTTCTAATAAACATTTGGAGGTACAAATTTCTCTCAGTGTATGGATTTAGTTGCATCTCACAAAATATGAATTCTATTTACTCCTATTTTAAACAGACTATTTTCTAGAGAAGATCTTGGTTCACAATAATATTGAGCAGAAAATACAGAGGGCCCCCTCTACCCCATGCCCACCCCACCAGTCTCCCACTATCAACATCCACATCAGAGTAGTACATTTGTTACAACTGAACGTACATTTATGCATCATCATTATTCAAAGTCCGTAGTTAATATTAGGGTTCAATCTTGTATGTTCTATAGGTTTGAACAAATGTATAATGACATATGTCCAGCATTATAGTATCAAACCAGATGGTTTCAATGCCCCCAAAATTCTCTATGCTATGCCTGTTCATCCTTCCCTCCCTCAAAACCCTGGCAACTACTGATCTTTACTATTTCCATCATTTTGCTTTTTCCAAAATGTCATATAGTTGGAATCTTGTGTTATACAGTATTTTCAGATTGGTTTCTTCCATTTAGTAATATGTCTTTAAATTTACTTCATGTCTTTTTGTAGCTTGATAGCTCATTGTTTTTCTAGTGCTGAATAATATTACATTTTCTAGATGTACTATGGTTAATTTATCCACTTGCCTGTTGGAGGACATCTTAGTTGCTTCCAAGTTCTGACAATTATGAATAAAGCTACCATAAACATTCATATACAATTTTTGTGTGGACATGTTTTCAATACATTTGAGTAAATATCAATTACAATAATTGTTGGAACCTATGGTCAGATTATATCTAGCTTTATAAACAAACTACCAAATTCTCAAAGTGTCTGTGTTATTTGGATTCTTACCAGCAATAAATGAGAGTTCCTTTTGCTACATCTTTGTCAGCATTTGTTGTCAGTATTTTGGATTTTAGCTATTCTAATAGATGTGTAGTTGAAACTGGTTTAATTTGTAATTCTCTAATACCATATAATGTTGAGCACCTTCTCATATGAGTATTAGCTATATATATATATATATATATATATATATATATATATTTTTGGTGAGGCATATGATCAGATCTTTTGTCCACTTTTTAATGGGGTTGCTTATTTACTTATTGTGGAGTTTAACATAAAGGATTTCTTTTTGGCAAGTTTTAGATACAAGTCCTCCATCAGATAGGAGTTTTCCAATTATTTTCACTATTTGTGGCTTATCATTTCATTATTTTGATTTCTACATACTTTTTATTTCTTTTGAGACTTCCTCTTTGAGCCACTGATTAGCTGGAAGTGTGTGATTTAATTTCCAAGTGTTGGAGATTTTTCTGATGTCTTTAAGTTACTGATTTCTAGTTTGATTTTATTTTGGCCAGAGAACATACTTTATATGATTTCAATTCTTTTAAATTTGTTGTTGGGGCACCTGGGTGGCTCAGTTGGTTGGGCATCTGCTTACAGCTCAGGTAATGGTCTCTGGGTCCAGGGATCGAGCCCTGCGTCAGGCTCCTTGTTCAGCAGGGAGCCTACTTCTCCCTCTACCTCTGCCTGCCACTCCCCCTGCTTGTGCTCTCTCTCTCTGTCAAATAAATAAATAAAATTCTAAAAAAATTGTTTTTTTATGACTTGGGATTTTCTGTGTATTGATAACTATTCCATGGGTACTTGAAAAAATACATATTATGATGTTGTTTGGTGAAGTGTTTAATATACAGTCAATTAGATATTGTTGGTTGAATTTGTTCATCAGATTTCTTAAATCTTTGATAAATTTCCATCTATTAATTCTGTCAGGTGCTGAAAGGGGGATGATGAAGTCTCTCACTACAGTTTTGGATTTGTCTACTTCTCCCTTTAGAATTTCTATCATTTTTTTTTTGTTTTTGGTCTCATATTTTGAGGCACTGTTGTTTGGTGTGTACACATGTTATTATTTATTTATTTATGTATTTATTTATTGACTTATTTATTTATCTGTTTGTTTATTATTGAAGTATAAAATTAACATACAATGCAATATTGGTTTCAGGTGCACAACATATTGAATCAACAAATCTACATATTATTCAATGTTCACCATAAATGCAGTCACCATACAATGTTATTAAAATATTATTGATTATATTCCTTAAAATGTACCTTTTATTTACATGACTTATTTATTTTATATCTGGATGTTTGTACCTGTGAATCACTTCTACTATTTTATCTATCCCTCATCACCCTTTCACAATCACCAGTTTGTTCTCTGTATTTAAGAGTCTGGTTTTATTTGTTCATTTGTTTTTTAGATTTTATATATATAACATCTTCTTTATCCATTCATCTATCAGTGGAAATGGGGTGCTTCCATATCTTGGGTATTGGCTATTGTAAACACTGCAAAAAACATAGAGGCACGTATATGTTTTCAAATTAGTGTTTGTTTTCCTTGGGTAAATACCCAGTAGTGGTATTACTGGATCATATGGTAATTATATTTTTAATTATTTTAGGAACATCCATTCTGTATTCCACAGTGGATGCACCAATTTTCATTCTCACCAGGAGTGCAAGAGAGTTCCCTTTTCTCCACAACCTCACCAATTTTTGTTATTTCCTTACCATTTTGATACTAGCCATTCTGACTGGTGTGAGGTGATATCTCACTGTAGTACTGATTTACATTTCCCTGATGATTAGTGATGTTGAGTAACTTTCATGTGTCTGTTGGTCATCTGCAAGTCTTCTACATTAAAATGTCTATTCATGTCTTCAGCCTATTTTTTAATTGAAATGTTTGGTTTCTTGGTGTTGAGTTATATAAGTTATTATATTTTGGATACTAACACTTTATTGGATATATAATTTGTAAATATATTCACAATTCAGTAGTTTGCCTTTTTGTTTTGTTGATGGTTTCTTTTGCTATGCAAAAGCTTTTTATTTTGGCATAGTCCCAATAGTTTATTTTTATTTTTGTTTCCTTTGCTTGAGGAAAGATATCCATAAATATGTTGCTAAGGCCAATATCCAAATGATTACTGCCTAGCTTTTCTTTTAGGAATTTTATGGTATCAGGTCTCACATTTTGGCCTTTAAAACTTTTTGAGTTTATTTTTGTGTACAGTGTAAGAAAGTGGTCCAGTTTCATTCTTTTGCATGTAGTTGTCCAGTTTACCCAACACCATTTGTTGAGAAGAGTTTTCCCCATTGTATATTTTTGCCTTCTTTGTCATACTTTAATTGACCGTATAGGCATGGGTCTAATTCTGGGCTCTCTATTTTTTTCCCTTCATCTGTGTATCTATTTTTGTGTCAGTACCATACTGTTCTGATTTATATACCTTTGTCTCATACATAGAATCTGGAACTGTGATGGCTCCAGTTTTGTTTTTCTTTCTCAAGTTTGCTTAGGCTATTCAAGGTCTTTTGTAGTTCCATACAGATTTTAGAATTATTTGTTTTAGCTCTGTGAAAAATACTAATGGTATTGTGATAGAGATTTCATTGAATCTGTAGATTCCTTTGGGTAGTATGGACATTTTAACACTATTATTTCTTCCAACCAATGAGCATGGAATATCTTTCTATTTATTTGTGTCATCTTCATTTTCTTGCATCAATATTTTATAGTTTTCAGAATACAGGTTTTTCACCATCTTGGTAAGCTTATTCCTATGTATTTCATTCTTTTTGGTTCAATTGTAAATATGATTATTTTCTTAATTTGTCTTTCTGCTATTCCATTATTAGTGTATAGAAATGCAGCAGATTTCTATATATTAATTTTGTATCCTGCAAATGTACTGAATTTGTTTTTCAGTTCTAGTAGTTTTTTGGTGGAGTCTTTAGGTTTTCTTTGTTTTCCCCCCAAGGGTTTTCTATATATAGTATCATGTCTTCTGCAAATAGTAAGAGTTTTACTTCTTCCTTACCAATTTTGATTTTTTTCTTTTTCTTGTCCGATTGCTGCAGCTACAATTTCCAATACTATGTTGAATAAGTAGTGAGAGTTGACATCCTTGTCTTTTTCTTGATTTTAGAGAAAACTTTCAGCTTTTCACCATTGAGTATGATGCTAGCTGTGGGTTTCTCATATATGGTTTTCATTATGTTAAATTTATAAATCTATAATATTGATAAATTTTATAAATTTATATCTATATATTTCTATATAGATATATGTATAATCTATATATGCCATAAAATATATGGTCTTTATTTTGTTGGGATATATTCTCTCTAAATAGATATTGTTGAGAGTTTCTATCATAAAAAGTGTTTTTTGTTAAATGGTTTTCTGTATCTATTGAGACGATTATATAATTTTATTCTTCAATTTATTAATGTGTGTATTATGTTGATTAAGTTGCAGATATTGCTGGAATAAAACCCACTTTACCATGATGAATAAACTTTTAATGTATTTTAATGTATTTTTGAATGCGGTTTTCTAATATTTGTTGAGTACTTTTGCATTTATGTTCATCAGGGATTTTGATTTGCACTTTTCTTTTGCGGTGTCTGTCTGGTTTTGGTATCTGGTTTTGGCCTCACAGCATGCATTTGGAAGTTTTCCTTCCTTTTCTATTTTTTGGAAAAGTTTGGAAAACAGGTTCTCAAAAGATACAGGAATACTGATTTGAAAGGGTACCTGAGCCCTGATGTTAATAGCAGCATTATCACCAATAGCCAAACTATGGAAAGAGCCAAAATGTGCATTAACTGATGAAAAGATAAACAAGATGTGGTATATACATACAATGGAATATTACTCAACCAGCAAAAAGAATGAAATCTTGCCATTTGCAACGATGTGGATGGAGCTAGGGTATATTATGCTAAGTGAAATAAATCAGTCAGAGAAAGACAAATACCACATAATCTCACTCATGTGGAATTTACAAAAGAAACAGATGAACATATGGAAAGGGGAAAAAAGAGATACAGAGAGGTAAAAAAAAAACTGTAAGAGACTCTTAACTATAGAGAATTAACTGAGGGTTTGTGAAGGGAGGTGAGTGTGGGATGGGCTTGATAGGTGATGGGTATTAAGGAAGGCACTTGATATGATGAGTGCTGGGTATTATATGTAAGTGATGAATCACTGAATTCTACTCCTGAAACCAATATTGCACTGTATGTTATCTAATCAGAATTTAAATAAAAATTTAAAAAGAAAAAATAAAGAGATTTCCAAACAAATAAACGTTAAGAGAATTCATGACCACTAAACCAGCCCCACAAGAAGTGTTACTGGGGACTCTGTGAGTGGAAAACAAAAAGCATAAGTAAGAGAAAGAAAAATAGGAAGCAAAAAGCAAAAACAAAAAACAAAAAACAACCTATAAAATCAGTTATGAGAAGCACAAAATAAAAGTAAAATATAATACCAAATATTTAACACATGGAAGGGAGAAGAGTAAAGATGAAGTTTAAATTTAAGGGACTGTCAGTATAATATAGACTAATATGTGCAGAAGATGTTTTATGTACACCAGATGATAACTACAAATCAAAAAACAGTAATAGACATGGAAGTGTAAATAAATGCTACTAAAAATGAATGAGTCAACCAGGAAATAAAAGAAAAAATCAAAAAGTACATGGAAACAAACAAAAATGAATACACGATTGTCCAAAACATTTGGGATGCAGCAAAAGTAGCTCTAAGAGGAAAGTTTATGGCAATACAGACTTACCTCAAAGAAGCATGAAAAATGTCAATAAACAGCTGAACCTAATGCCTAAGGGAACTATAAAAAAACAATAAACAGTGGGGCGCCTGGGTGGCTCAGTCGGTTAAGTGACTGCCTTCGGCTCAGGTCATGATCCTGGAGTCCCCAGATTGAGTCCCACACTGGGCTCCCTGCTCAGCGGGGAGTCTGCTTCTCCCTCTGACCCTCTTCCCTCTCGTGCTCTTTGTCTCTCACTCTCTCTCAAATAAATAAATAAAATCTTAAAAGAAAAAACAAACAGAACCGGCAGAAGGAAGAAAATAAGATTAGAGCAAACATAAATGATATAAAAACTAAAAACACAATGGAACAGATTAATGAAAGCATGAACTGATTCTTTGAAAAGATCAACAAAATTGATAAACTTCTAGCTAGACTCCTCAAAAAATTTATAAATAAAAAGAGAAAAGATTCAGATAAAAATCACAAATGACTGAGAGAAAATAACAACCAACACCACAGGAATACAAACTATTATAAGAGAATATTATTAAAAATTGTATGCCAACACATTAGACAACCTAGCGGAAATGGATAAATTCCCAGAAACATATAATCTACCAAAACTGATGCAGGAAGAAATAGAAAATATAAAAATACCCATTACCAGCTAGGAGATTGAATTAGTAATAATAATAAAAAAAATCCCAACAAATAAAAGTCCAGGACCAGGGCGCCTGGGTGGCTCAGTTGGTTAAGCGACTGCCTTCGGCTCAGGTCATGATCCTGGAGTCCCGGGATCGAGTCCCACATCGGGCTCCCTGCTCGGCGGGGAGCCTGCTTCTCCCTCTAACCCTCCCCCTTCTCATGTACTCTCTCTCTCTCTCTCATTCTCACTCTCTCAAAAAATAAATAAATAAATCTTAAAAAAAAAAAAGTCCAGGACCAGACAACTTCATAGGTGAATTCTAGCAAACATTTAAAAGGTTAATAAATATTTTTCTCAACCTACTCCAAAAAATAGAAAATAAGGGAAAGCGTCCAAATTCATTCTATAAGGCCAGTATTACACAATACCAAAACCAGATAAACACACCACCAAAAAAGAGAACTACAGGCCATTATCTCTGATGAACACAAATGAAAAATTCTCTACAAGAGACTAGCAAACCAAATCCAACAATACATTAAAGAAATCATTCAGCACGATCAAGTGGAGTTTATAAATGGGATAAAAGTGTGTTTCTATATTCACAAATCCATCAACATGATACATCTCATCAATAAGACAAAGGATAAAAACCATCTTACCATTTCAATAGATGCAGAAAAAAGGACTTGACAATGTAAAACATCCAATAATGATAAAAGCGCTCAACAGTGCAATTTTAGAGGGAACATACCTCAACATAATAAAGGCCATATATGGAAAAACTCACAGTGAACACCATACTCAATGGGGAAAAACTTAGAACTTTCTCCCTAAGGCCAGGAACAACATGAGGATGACCAGTCTCACCACTTCTGTTCAACATAGTAATGGAAGTCCTAAAAAGAACAATAAGACAACAAAAACAAGTAAAAGACAGCCAAACTGGAAAGTAAGAAGTTAAAATTTCCACTACTTGCAGATGACATGATACTATATGTAGAAAACCCTAAAGACTCCATGAAAAAACTACTATAACTGATCAATGAATTCAGTAAAGTCACAGGATACAAGATCAAAGTACAGAAATATGTTGCATTTCAATACACTAATAGTGAAGTAGCAGAAAGAGAAATTGGGAAAAAAATCATCTGGTTTACAATTGCACCAGTAATAATAAGATACCTAGGAAGTAGGTATCTTATTATATAATAAGTACCTATAAGTACTTATTATAATTTATAATACCTATAAGTAGGTATCTTATTATATAAATCTAACCAAAGAGGTGAAAAACCTGTACATTGAAAACTATAAAAACTGATGAATGAAATTGAAGACAACACTAATAAATGGGAAGATGTTCCATATGCATGGATTGCAAGAACAAATGTTGTTAAATGTCTAAACAACCCAAAGAAACCTACGGAGTTAATGAAATCAATCCCTATCAAAATACCAACTGCACTTTTCACAGAACTAGAACAAACTATCCTAAACTGTGTATGGAAGTATAAAAGACCCCAAATCCTTAAAGACATTTTGAAAAAGTAAAGCAAAGCTGGAGACATCACAATTCTGGACTTAAACTTATATTACTGAGCTGTAGCAACCAAAATAGTGTGGTACTGGCTCAAGAAAAGACACATAGATCAATGGAGCAGAATAGAAAACCCATAAACAAACACACAATTGTATGGTCAATTAATCTTTGAAAAGCAGGAAAGAATATCTAATGGGAAAAATGTCTCTTCAACAAATTGTGTTGTGATAACTGGACAGCAATCTGCAAAACAATGAAACAACCAGTTTCTTACACCATACACTACAATAAACTCAAAATGGATTAAAGACCTAAATGTGAGACCTGAAACCATAAAAATCCTAGAAGAGAGTACCGACAGAAATGTCTGTAACATTGGCCATCAAAATATTTTTCTAGATATGTCTCCTGAGGCAGGGGAAACAAACTCAAATTAAACTATTGGGTCTACATCAAAAGAGAAAGGTTCTGCCCAGCAAAGGAAACAATCAACAAAACTAAAAAGACAGCCTCCTGAATGGGAGAATCTATTTTCAAATGACATATCCCATAAAAGGTTAGTATTCAAAATATATAAAGAACTCATAAAACTCAAAACCCCAAAAAACATAATCCACTTTAAAAATGGGCACAAGATGTGAATAGATGTTTTCCAAGGAAGACATACAGATGGCCAACAGAAACATGGAAAGATGTACAATAGCTCATCATGAGGGAAATGTAAATCAAAACCACAATGAGGTAGCACCTCACACCCGTCAGAATGGGTGGAATCAAAAACACAAGAAAAAACAAGTGCTGGCACAAACACAGAGAAAAAGGAACCCTCTTTTGTTATTATTGGGAATGCAAACTGGTGCAGCCACTCTGGAAAACAGTATTGAGTTTCCTCAAAAAATTAAAAATAGAACTACTCTACAATCCAGTAATCACACTACTAGGTATTTACCCCCAAAACACAAAAACACTAATTCAAAGGGTTACATGCATTCCTATATTTATTGCAGCATTATTTACAATAACAAAATTATGGAAGCAGCCCAAGTGTTTATGGATAAATGAATGGAAAACAAAGATGTGATATATATATAATGGAAAATTATTCAGCCATAAAAATTAATGAAATATAGCCATTTGCAAATAAGTCAGTGAGAGAAAAACAAATACCATATGCTGTCACATATATGTGCAAATTAAGAAACAAAACAAACCAGCAAAGGAAAATAAAGGAGAGAGAGAGAGAGACAAATCAAGGAACAGACTCATAACTATATAGAACAAATTGATGGTTACAAGGGGGGGTGGGGTATGGATTAAATAGGTGATGGGGATTATGGAGGACACTTGTGATAAGCACCTGGGGTTGTATGGAAGTGTTGAATCACTATATTGTACACCTGAAACTAACGTTACACTGTATGTTAACTGAAATTTCAATAAAAATTAAAAAAAGAATTCCTCAATGAAATAAAATTTTAATGCAAATAAAATAAAATATCCAAAGAAGAAAGAAAAAGAAATAGGCCCCTTAAACTTTAGAAGGCAGTTAGTGAACTTTATCTCCCACTCCAAAACCTGCCTGAGCAGTACTTCCAGGGCACCTTCATGAGATGAAACGAACTTGATGATACCTTAATGACTTTCACATTTTTAGCCTTTCCACTGCTCTGTCCTTGCTTGCAAGCTCTGTGGAATGATGAAAACATCCTAGGCATTTATTCACGCTTATATCTTACACAAGCTGTATGTTTTAAGACTAGTGGTGGTGTTGGATACATGGGACTGAAGATTTCTAGGGAAGAAGACTGAGATTCCCATGTTCTCCGTATGGTAAGTTGCAGCAGCAGTGTGTAAACAGCACAGGAAATTAAGCTCCAGTGTGTGTGTGTGTGTGTGTGTGTGTGTGTGTGTGTGTGTGATATATCACATCTTCTTTATGCATTCACCAGTCAGTGGACGTCTGGACTCTTTCCATAATCTGGCTATTGTTGATAATGCTGCTATAAACATTAGGGTGCATGTATCCCTTCAAGTCAGTATTTTTGTATACTTGGATACAAAAATTGTTTTGCACTACTAAGTAGTGTAATACACTTAGTGCAGTTGCTGGGTTGTAGGATAGTTCTGTGTTTAACTTTTTTGAAGAAACTCCATACTGTTTTCCAGAGTGGCTGAACCGGTTTGCACTCCCACCAAGAGTATAGGAGGATTCCCCTTTCTCTATATCCTCCCCAAAACCTGTTGTTTCTTGTGTTGATTTTAGCCAATTTGACTGGTGTGAGGTAATAAATCATTGTAGTTTTGATTTGTATTTCCCTGATGATAAGTGATATAGAGCATATTTTCATGTGTCTGTTGGCCATCCATATGTCTTCTTTGGAAAAAAAAATGTTTATTCATATCTTCTGCCTACATTTTAACTGGATTATTTATTTTTGGGGGGGTGTTGAGTTGTATAAGTGCCTTATGTACTTTGGATACTAACACTTTATCAGATATGTCATTTGAAAATATCTTCTTCCATTTCAAATGTTGCCATTTAGTTTTGTTGATTGTTTCCTTCACTGTGCAGAAGCTTTTTTCTTTAAAAGATTTTATTTATTAATTTGACAGACAGAGATAACAAGAGCAGGAACACAAGCAGGGGGAGTGGGAGAGGGAGAAGCAGGCTTCCTGCGGAGCAGGGAGCCTGATGTGGGGCTTGATCCCAGGACCCGGGAATCATGACCTGAGCTGAAGGCAGACACTTAATGACTGAGCCACACAGGCGCCCCTGTGCAGATTTTTTTTTATTTTGATAAAGTCCTGATAGTTTATTTTTGCTTGTATTTCCCTTGCCTCGGGAGACACATCTAGTAAAAAGTTGATCCTGCCAATGTCAAAGAGTTTACTGCTTGTGTTCTCTAGGATTTTAATGGTTTCCCGTCTCACATTTAGGCCTTTTATCCATTTTGAATTAATTTTTGTATATGGTATAAGAAGGTGGTCCAGTTTCATTCTTTTGCATGTTGCTATCCACTTTTCCCAACAACATTTGTTGAAAAGACTGTTTTTTTTTCCCCATTGGATGGTCTTTCCTGATTTGTCAAAGATGAATTGACCCTATAATTGTGGGCCCATTTCTGGGTTTTCCATTCTGTTCCATTGACCTATTTTCTATATTTGTGCCAGTACCATACTGTCTTGATCACCACAACTTTGTAATATATGTTGACATCTGGAATTATGGTGCCTCCAGTTTTGCTTTTCTTTTTCAAGTTTGCTTTCAGGTCTTTAGTGGTTCCATACAAATTTTAAGATTCATTCTAGCTCTGTGAAAAATGCTGGTAGTATTTTGATAGGGATTGCATTAAATGTGTAGATTGATTTGGGTAATATAGACATTTTTACAATACTTTTCTTCCAGTCCATGGGCATGGGATGTTTTTCTTTTTCTTTATGTCATCTTCAATTTCTTTCATCAGTGTTTTATGGTTTTCAGAATACAGGTCTTTTACCTATCTATTTAAGTTTATTCCTAGGTATCTTATGGTTTTTGGTGCAATTGTAAATGGGTTAGATTCCTTGATTTCTCTTTCTGCTGCTTCATAATTGGTATAGAAATGCAACAGATTTCTTTATGTTGATTTTGTATCCTGAGACTTTCCTGATTTCATGTGTCAGTTCTAGCAATTTTTGGGTGGAGTCTTGCAGGTTTCCTATGGAGAGAATCATGTCATCTGCAAATAGTGAAAGTTTGCTTTCTTCCTTGCCAATTTGGGTGCCTTTTGTTTCTTTTTGTTGTCTGATTGCTATAGCTAGGACTTCCAGTACTATGTTAAATAACAGTGATGAGAGTGGACATTCCTCTATTGTTCTTGACCATAGATGAAAACTTTCAGTTTTTCTCTGTTAAGGAAGATATTCACTGTGGATTTTTCATTGAGGCCTTTATTATACTGAGGTATGTTCCTTCTAACCTTACTTTGTTGAGGTTTTTTATCATGAAAGGATGTGAACTTTGTCAGATGCTTTTTCTGCATCTATTGAGAGGATAGTTCTTATCCTCTTTCTTTTATTAATGTGGTGTAGCATGTTGTTTGACTTGTGAATATTGAAGGGAAACCAAGGAATAAATCCCACTTGATCATGTTGGATTCAATTAGCTAGCTTTTTATTGAGGATTTTTGCATCCATGCTCATCAGGGATATTGGTCTGTGGTTCTCTTTTTTAGTGGAATCTTCGTCTGGTTGGTATTAGTGTAATGCTGGCTTCATAGAATGAATTTGGAAGTTCTGTTTTTAAATTTTTTGGACTAGTTTGAGAAGATTAGGTATTCATTTTTCTTTGAATGTTTGGTAGAATTCATTTGTGAAGACATCTGGCCCTTGACTTTTGTTTTTTTGGGAGACTTTTCATTACTGATTCAATTTCTTTGCTGGTTATTGGTCTGTTCATGTTTTTTATTTCTTCCTGTTTCAGCTCCCTGCCCTCCACAGCACCCATAATCCATTTCTCCCCCAACCCACATCTGTATACTTCCTACCTTCTTCAATGTGGCTTCCTCTCTCCCTTTAGTCATGGAGTTCGTTCTATCAGTTTTCAGGTTGATTTCTGGTGTATTTAGAATGATTTAATAGCTATCTGGTTGTGTTCTAGGGATGAGACATGCCTAGGGTCCTCCTGCTCCACCATCTCTACTCCACCCTAGACAAGGGATTGTTTGTTATACTAGATTTTCCTACTTGAGTTCGAAGTTGCAGGTACAAATGTCTTTATGGTCTCTTGTCTCAGGGTGAATAAATGGAATTCACAGTTTCCCAACTCTTAATGAAGACTTTACACTACTTTGAGATTAATGTTCTGAGTGGGAAAACCTCTAGATTAAAGGTATTTGGGGCCAGCTGGATCTATGTCTCTCTCCTAGGTATATTTGAAGATCATCACAAAAAATATTCAAAGTAATGGAAATTTTATTTCTAGTAGAATCACATTACAAAAAGATAGTTCGATTCACTCCTAAATTATAAATCTCGCTACTATATTTCAATTAGTTTGATTAACACAAACCTATTTACATAAATCTAAATATTGTGTACTTTCTTTAGAAATCAGCATCTACCATGTCAAGAAACTGACATTGAGCTCTTATCTACACTTTTCCCGCAGTACCCACCTTGGGCATCCAGATAGGCTATTTCCTTCAGCATCAATCTTTCCCTAGGATATAGAAAGGCTTCTTTCCAAGATATACAACAATAGTTGATCCAGTGCATTGCTGTTTTCACAACATATCGCCATTCATCAGCTTATTTGCAAATGAAACCTACAGCCTTATTCAGATTCCCCACAGTCTTTTGTTTTTCAATGTGGGGGGAAATACTGACAATAAGCATGTTGAAAAAAATCAAAATGTCTCACTTTGGGACTCACAAAGCCATCATCACATATAGGGTAATTTTCTAATTATTACAATGGAAAGGAGTTTGAATTAGACACAGAAAAGTCTCTGAACAAAAGTTATCAGAATAAACAACTTCATTCCCATTCTCAAACTGTCCAGATGAAGACTATCTCCTTTTCTTCCTAACATGGCCCAGAAGACAACTGTGTCCATAAATTTGGCTTTGCCTCATAGTCTACAGATGTTGCCAGCCTTCAGCAATGGCAGAGTAGCAAGCATAAGGTCCACATATGTAATTATGATTCCAGGTCATCACTTGCTTATATTAAGGCATGAACTTCTCCTGGAGCAAAACTACATATTAAACCAGGTCATGGAGAAGCAGACACCCAAGCTTAGAAATTCCTCACAAGGCAGGAATAGGAATTTTAGCCCTTGGTTCTCTTTCTTACTCTATATGTTGTAACAAGGGACTGAGAACACATGTCTCAATGTCTTTATGAATTCCCAGTTGACTACCAATTTTATATGTGATCTTTAAAAAAAAAACTAAAATGGCATTTAATCTGTTTTCTAGTGTGGACCAGCAAGATTCTTTTATGCTAAGGGCTTTTTAAAGTTGTGTGTGTATCTTTTTATTCTGTTGTCAATACTAATTAACCAGAGAGATAACTCTAATATAAAAAGAAAATAGAGTTTTATTCAAGCCCAATAAGGACAGCTGACCAGGAAACACAATCTTCACAGGGAAGAAAGTGCTCCAGAGAATAAACAGTTTTTACAGAGTCATATACTTTTTTACATCTTATAAAAACTTAGAAGATTATAGATTAACATTTAGGCAGGAATCATGAATTTTAACATCAAGGAATACAGGGAGTAAAAGCATTGAATAAGGGGCAACTGGGTGGCTCAGTTGGTTAAGCCTCCAACTCTTGATTTTGGCTCAGGTCATGATCTCAGGGTTGTGAGATTGAGCCCCATGTCAGGCTCTGCACTGGGCATGGAACCTACCTGAGATTCTCTCTCCCTCTCCATTTGTCCCTCCACCATCCCTTACCTGTCTCTCTTTCTATCTAAAAAAAAAAAGTATTGGTTGATATTTCAAGGATGAGAGGGTTTTCCTTTAGGCTACTCATTCATAAAGCAGATATACTATGCAAATGTGGTGGGCCATAAATGGGGCTTTTGGTTTAAACAATGTTTATGTACAATCATTCTCACTTAGAAAGATATCTAAAATGGCTTCCCTTGTATATCAGGCCTTTAGAAAAATTGTCTTTCATTATTGTGTATATGTATATATTCATTTGTGTATATTTATATAGTTATCTGTGGATGAGTTTATGTTCATGTGTATTAAATTTGCTACTCCTTTAAGGGTTTGTTTTTATGTGTGTTTAAGCAAAAAATTAAGTGGATTTTCTTTAGAACAGCAAATATCCAAGCGGTATTCTTATACACATTTGCTAATAAGACACTTGCCATGCTGTGATGCCAGAAACATGAGTGATATTTTAATGTTAGGATTAACATGAAATTTTAATGTTAAGATTAGTGACTGCAGCAATGTACAAAATAGTCATCTAATCACCCAGAAAATTGATGAAAGTGTTGAAAAGATCACAGAGTTCATTCATTCAAATGGATAATTGACTGAAAGAATGACTAAAAAATAAAATTTAAATTTGAAATATGTTATGAAAAGATCCAGTGTGTTTTTTTAAAAAAACACACAATAAATCTGTGTGTGTTCATTTTTCTCTATCTGTGTGCATGTGTGTGTATGCTTGCATATGTGTGGAGGTATTTATGTGTATTCATACATGTGCAATGTGTAGAAGTGTATATGTATAGGTGTGTGTGTGTGTGTGTGTGTGTGTGTGTGTGTGTATGAAGATACCTTAAATGCAGGAGGGGAGGGAATTCTCAATCAATGAATTCCTTCAGCTCAAAATACCTAAGAGTGAATCTACATTATACATTCACAAATGACTAACACATAAGATTGATTACTGTCCTAGATATGTGTCATGGGATAAAGTCCCCCACTCCAATTGTTTCGGTGAAGTGAGACATTGGACAAAATGCATGTAAATCTTGCTCTCATCAAAGTATGTCTCCAAATATCCTAGGTTGGACCAAGATACAGTTTCTTGGCCTTGGACAAAGACTAGTATATGCATTTGGATGTGTGAAAGGGGAAAATTTATGAACTTCTCCCATCTACCATTGCTGTAAATCTTTGCTCAAATATACATTTCAGAAAGAATGCCCTTCTGACAAGAAGGCAACATTACTAACAAACTGTTATTAGGGAATACACTTTAAATTGTTTCTCCAGAAGTGAAAATGAATTTTGCAGGGCTATTGATACAGTAGTAGTTTTGCTGGGTCTTCCAGGTAGCTGATAACACATGTTCAGAAAAAGGCTGGTCTAAGTGAGTGATGCAGTCTATAAAAACGAAACAAAACAAGAAAAGATGGGGTTTTTGAAGCCACATGCCCATTGTTCTTTAGCACCATTCTAAAACCCATAGAGCTAAATGGCTGTGTTAGAACCTAGGGCCTAGAGCTCACTAGCACCATGTTCCAACCAAATGAGCCCACTGGCCAGAAACTACTTACAGAGGCAGCAGCCTCACACAGAGTTCAGATTAGTTGCTGCTGAAAAGAGTACACAAAACTCACAAGAAACTCAAACTATCAAGAAGCCCAATTCTTCAAACATCCTGTACATCACCAAAGCTGATGGGTAGACAAAGTTCTGTGAATGTGGAGTTGAGGCAACAGCAAACACTGAAGCTGGATCATCTGTCAGTCATTGAACATTCCAGATCTTCAGCCTTACTGAGGGTAAAAAAAAAGTGATTTTTTGGAGGATAGGGCTAAGAGTAAGGAGGGGTTTTCCTCAAATGAAAGAACATTAGGTAAAAATACAATAGCACAATAATCATTTAAATTACAATAATAGTCCCTTTATCTGAAATTCTCCTAAGCCAAAGCAGGAGAAGGAGCATTACAAAACAAGGTATGATTCCTCTGAGAAGCACAGGGTACTTAGGGGCAATTTCATTTGTTTTCTCCTTCTAGGGAGGCCCTAGACAGTCAGCCTGATTGTCCTAGGATATATCGATGCTGACAAAAGGAGAATGGAAGCACAACTCTCTGTCCTTAGTTAAAAGAATGAGAAGGATTTACATAAAGAATGAGGAAAAGATATCAGCAGAACTCATCATTCACAAAAAACTACTAATCTCAGAAACAGCTAAAGCCAAAAGGAGATGATAGGTGGATGTGCAATTTACAACAGTGACAGTAGTAAATGTGGTCATCTACTCAGCCCAGGACTTCACTAAATATTTAATTTTATACTTGTGTGGAAAAGTAATAAATATATAGGTGGTGGTAAGGTTTATAAGAGAGAGGAGATAAAGGGTACATCCATGAAAGTAAAAATGGAAAGAAAAAAAAAATTCAAACTACAGCTCTTTCCTCTCAAATTCTCCTTGATCTGAAAAGGAGATGCGGTACTCTAGCAAGTAAGGAAATGTTTAAGAGATATCTGGAGTTCTGACTCTAAAAATCCACTTTTCCCTGTCACCAGGTAGTATAAAACTAGCCAGAAGTCAAACTCCACTTAATTTGCTTTATGTTCTTGGAGATGGGCTTGTCCTTTTCCAGAGGAAACTCAAGGAATCAAAGCAGTTTAAATAATATATCCTCAGTAGATTTAGGAAGAAAAGATGGTGGAGGAGTAGGGGACCCTATTTCAACTGGTCCCCAGAATTGAGCTGGATATCTACAAGACCACTCTGAGCACCCACGAAATCAGCCTGAGATGTAAGAAGATCTGGATCTCTACAAACAGAATATCGCAAGCGGTTGGTTTCCAGGTACAAAGCGGGAAGTCTTGATTCTGCAGGCAGATATTGGAGGATAAACAGCAGCCAGTGGAAGCCCAGCCATGTGGATCCTACACCACCAGTGAGGGACAGCCTCACGTGCTGGGGAAGGGGCACAGACTCACAGACCAGTAGCAGCGGGGAAAGGACTTTAGGGCAGCCCTGGGAAGGAAACCCGGAGCGGCGGGGTCGGGTGTGTGAACTGGGAGGGGCTGGCGGTTTTAGAAGCACAAAGAGCAGAGACGTGCTCCGACCTGGAGGAAAGACTGGGAGCACTGCGGAGGGGTGAACAACCCAGGACACTGCAGTTTATAGCAGCATGGACACAAATGGAGACAGTATGGCCTGGAGAGCTCACTGAAGAACAGATTGTGACTTCTCTGCTCTGAGGCAGAGGGTTGGAAACAGTGTCTTATGCCCTGACTCTTGGAAAAGACGCAGAAAGCGGCCAGGGAAAGCTGCCAGAGAACAAAAGCCCCCAAAACTGATTCCCACTGAGCCCATTCCCTGCCACAGGGGGGCAGGGCAACTCTGCCCAAACAGGGTTGCTTAAGTAACAGCATGGCAGGCCCCTCCCCCAGAAGACAGGCTGGGAAAACAAGAGGCCAGCAGCCCTAAGGTCCCTAGAAAACAGGTGCATCTTGCTTGGGTTCTGGTCAATAATGTGGACTCTATACATTCCCTCAACCACCCATCAACAGAATGACTAGGAGGAGGAACTCCCAAAATAGAAAAGACTGAGAGATTATGACTTTGCCACAGATTTACAAATGGATGCAGATATAACCAAGATGTCGGAGATGGAATTCAGGCTAGCAATTGTGAAGACAATGGCTAGAATGGAGAAATCAATTAATGGCAACATAGAGTCTCTAAGGGCAGAAATGAAAGCTGATTTAGCAGAACTTAAAAATGCTATCAATGAGATCCAATCCAATCTAGATAATCTAAGAGCTAGGGTAAGTGAATCAGAAGAACGAATAAGTGACCTGGAAGACAATATAATAGATAAAAAGGGAAAAGAGGAGGCCAGGGAGAAACAACTCAGAATCCATGAAAATAGAATCAGAGAAATAAGTGATACCATGAAGACTTCCAATGTCAGAATAATTGGAATCCCGAAGGGAGTGGAGAGAGAGAGAGGACTAGAAGATGTATTTGAGTAAATTGTAGCTGAGAACTTCCTTAATCTGGGGAATGAAACAAACATTCGTGGCCTAGAGGCAGAGAGGACCCCTCCCAAGATCAAGGAAAACAGGCCAACGCCCTGGCATGTAATAGTAAAACTCACAAATCTTAGAACCAAGGAAACCATCTTAAGGGCAGTTAGGGGAAAGAGATTCCTTATGAACAGAGGGAGGAATATCAGAATAACGTCAGACCTATCCACAGAGACCTGGCAAGCCAGAAAGGCCTGGCAAGACATATTCAGGGTACTAAACAAGAACATGCAGGCAAGAATACTTTATCCGGCATGACTGTCATTTAGAATGGATGGAGAGATGGAGAGCTTCCAAGACCGGCAGAAACTGAAAGAATATGTGACTACTAAGCCGGCCCTGCAAGAAATATTAAAGGGGGTTCTATAAAAGGAGAAAGACCCCAAGATGACATAAAACAGAAATTTACAGGGACAATCTATAAAAACAATGTCTTCACAGGCAACATGACAATTAATTCATATCTTTCAATAATCACTCTCAACGTGAATGGCCTAAATGCTCCCATAAAACAGCACAGGGTTGCAGATTCGATAAAAAGACAGGACCTGTCCATATGTTGTCTACAAGAGACTCATTTTGAACCTAAAGATACATCCAGACTGAAAGTGATGGGATGGAGATCCATCTTCCATGCCAGCAGACCTCAAAAGAAAGCTGGGGTAGCAATTCTTATATCAGACAAATTAGATTTTAAACTAAAGTCTGTAGCTAGAGACACAGAAGGACACTATATCATTCTTAAAGGGTCTATCCAACAAGAAGACCTAACAATTGTAAATATCTATTCCCCCAACATGGGAGCAGCCATCTACACAAGCCAAGTGTTCACCAAAATAGTTATATTGATAACAATATGTTAATTGTAGAAGACCTCAATACTCCACTCTCAGCAATAGACAGATCATCTAAGCAGAAAATCAACAAGGAAACAAGAACTTTGATTAATACACTGGACCAGATGGACCTCATAGATATATACAGAATATTCCACCCTAAAACAACGGAATACTCATTCTCCATGAGCACACATGACTCTTTCTCCAGAATAGACCACATACTGGGTCACAAATCAGGTCTCAACTGATACCAAAAGACTGAGATTATTTCCTGCATATTCTCAGAACACAATGCTTTAAAACTGGAACTCAATCACAAGAAAAAAAATTGGCAGAAATTCAAACACTTGGAAGCTAAAGACCACTCTGCTCAAGAATGCTTGGGTCAAACAAGAAATTAAAGAAGAACTTAAAGAATTCATGGAAATCAATAAGAACGAAAACACATTGGTCCAAAACCTACAGGACACTGCAAAGGCGGTCCTAAGGGGGAAATACATAGCCAGCCAAGCGTCACTCAAAAAAATAGAAAAATCGCGAATTCACCAACTAACTCTACACCTTAAAGAACTAGAGAAAAAGCAACAAACGATGCCTAAGCCATGCATTAGAAGAGAAATAATTAAAATTAGAGCAGAGATCAATGAATATGAAACCAGAAACACAGTAGATCAGATCAATGAAACTAGAAGTTGGTTCTTTGAAAGAATCAGTACGATCGATAAACCACTGGCCAGACTTATCCAAAAGAAAAGAGAAAGGACCCAAATTAATAAAATTATGAATGAAAGGGGAGAGATCACAACTAACATCAAGGAAATAGAAACAATTATTAGAAATCATTATCAATAGCTATATGCCAATAAACTGAACAATCTGGAAGAAACTGAGGCCTTCCTGGAAACCTATAAGCTGCCAAGGCTGAAACAGGAAGAAATTGACAACCTGAATAGGCCAATAACCAGTAACAAGATGGAAGCAGTGATAAAAACTTCCCAAAAAACAAGAGTCCAGGGCCTGATGGATTCCCTGGGGAATTCTACCAAACATTCAAAGAAAAAATAATACCTATTCTACTGAAGCTGTTTCAAAAAATAGAAACAGAAGGAAAACTTCCAAACTCATTCTATGAGGCCACCATTACTTTAATCCCCAAAGCCGGCAAAGACCCCATCAAAAAGGAGAATTTCAGACCGATATCCCTGATTAATATGGATTCCAAAATCCTCAACAAAATCCTAGCTAATAGGAACCAACAATACATTAAAAGGATCACCCACCATGACTAAGTGGGATTTATCCCTGGGATGCAAGGGTGGTTCAACATTCGCAAATCAATCAATGTGATAGAACACATTAATAAGAGGAGGGAGAAGAACCATATGGTCCTCTCAATTGATGCAGAAAAAGCATTTGACAAAATAAAACATCTTTTCCTGATTAAAAACCTTCAGAGTATAGGGATAGAGGGAACATTCCTCAAGTCCATAAAATCCATCTATGAAAAACCCACAGTGAATATCATCCTCAATGGGGAAAAGCTGAGAGCCTTTCCCTTAAGATCAGGAACACGTCAAAGATGCCCACTCTCACCACTATTGTTCAACATAGTACTAGAAGTCCTAGCAACAGCAATCAGACAACAAAAAGAAATAAAAGGTATTCAAATTGGCAAAGAAGAGGTCAAACTCTCTCTTTTCTCAGACGACATGATACTTTATGTGCAAAACCCAAAAGACTCCACCCCCAAATTACTAGAACTCATACAGTAACTCAGTAATGTAGCAGGATACAAAATCAATGCACAGATATCAGTTGCTTTCTTATACACTAACAACACAACTGTAGAAAGAGAAATTAGAGAAATGATTCCATTTACAATAGCACCAAAAGCCATAAGATACCTTGTAATAAACCTAACCAAAGAGGTATAGGATCTATACTCTCGGAACTACAGAACACTCATGAAAGAAATTGAAGAAGGCACAAAAAGATGGAAAAATATTCCATGCTCATGGATCGGAAGAATAAACATTGCTAAAATGTCTATGCTACCCAGAGCAATCTATACCTTCAATGCCATCCTGATCAAAATTCCAATGACATTTTTCAAAGTGCTGGAACAAGCAATCCTAAAATTTGTATGGAATCAGAAAAGACCCCGAATTGCCAAGGAAATGTTGAAAAAGAAAAACAAAGCTGGGGCATCACGTTGCCCTATTGCAAGTTGTGATCACCAAGACAGGATGGTACTGGCACAAAAACAGACATACAGACCAATGGAACAGAATAGAGAACCCAGATATGGACCCTCAACTCTATGGTCAAATGATCTTCGACAAAGCAGGAAAAAACATGCAATGGAAAAAAGACAGTCTTTTCAATAAATGGTGCTGGGAAAATTGGACAGCCACATGCAGAAGAATGAAACTCGACCATTCTCTAACACCATACACAAAGATAAACTCAAAATGGATGAAAGACCTCAGTGTGAGACAGGAATCCATCAAAATCCTAGAGGAGAACATAGGCAGTAACCTCTTTGACATCACCCACAGCAACTTCTTTCAAGATACATCTCCAAAAGCTAGTGAAACAAAAGCAAAAATGAACTATTGCGACTTCATCAAGATAAAAAGCTTCTGCACAGCAAAGGAAACAGTCAACAAAACAAAGAGGCAACCGACAGAATGGGAGAAGATATTTTCAAATGACACTACAGATAAAGGGCTGACATCTAAGATTTATAAAGAAGTTCTCAAAATCAACACCCAAAAAACAAATAAGTCAAAAAATGGGCAGAAGATATGAAAAGACACTTCTCTGAAGAAGACATACAAATGGCTAACAGACACATGAAAACATGTTCATCATCATTAGCCATCATGGAAATTCAAATCAAAACCACATTGAGATACCACCTTACACCATTTAGAATGGCAAAAATTGACAAGGCAAAAAACAACAAATTTTGGAGAGGTTGTGGAGAAAGGGGAACCCTCTTATACTGTTGGTGGGAATGCACGTTAGTACAGCCACTTTGGAAAACAGCGTGGAAGTTCCTCAGAAATTTAAAAATAGAGCTACCCTATGACCCAGCAATTGTAGTCCTGGGTATTTACCCCAAAGACACAGATGAAGTGAAAAGAAGGGCCATATGCACCCCAATGTTCATAGCAGCAATGTCTGCAATAGCCAAACTGTGGAAAGAGCTGAGATGCCCTTCAACAGATGAATGGATAAAGAAGATGTGGTCTGTATATACAATGGAATATTACTCAGCTATCAGAAAGAATGAATACCCAACTGTTACATCAACATGGATGGGACTGGAGGAGATTATGCTAAGTGAAATAAGTCAAGCAGAGAAAGTCATTTATCATATGGTTTCACTTATTTGTGGAACATAAGGAATAGCATGGATGACATTAGGAGAAGGAAGGGAAAAATGAAGGGGGGAATCGGAGGGAGAAATGAACCATGAGAGACTATGGACTCTGAGAATCAAACAGGGTTTTAGGGGGGAGGCGGGAGGGGAGATTGGTTAGCCCAGTGATGGGTATTAAGAAGGGCACGTACTGCATGGAGCACTGGGTGTTATATGAAAACAATGGATCATGGATCACCACATCAAAAACTAATGATATATTGTATGGTGACTAACATGACATAATAAAATTTAAAAAAATTTTAAAAAATAATATATCCTCATTAAGGAGAGAATGATTAAGGTAGGAGAAGAAAGAGAAGATGTTTGAGGAAAAAAAAGGAAGCAGATACACACATACACTCTAACCAAATGATGATAACCCATTTTCAAAAAACTGCTAAAGGTAATGGGGTGGTGTAGCCACTATGAAGTTGACAGCAAAGGCAGCAGCAAAAGTCTGAAGCCTGGGACTTCCAAGAGTCTCCACAGATATCTTGTGTTGATAAGAGTCTATTGTTGTTCTTGTTGTTGTTTTTAGTTATTGTCATGAGCACGCTATGAAGGCACATGCATGAGTTGTGTCTTTCCACATTGTCAGCTTTATTCAGTCATAAAGCAATTAAATTACAATTATAAAGCCGGTTCAAGGTTCCAAACTCAATGACATTTCACCATGTGATTAAACTTGGCTTCTTACACAGCACACAGAGCAGGACATAAGACAAACCGCACAACAAACAAGATAACAGAAGGGGTGTAGGAAGTTAACAAAGCAAATGTGAAGTCAGTCTGTGAGCACGCAGTTGAGATAAGGCCTCGGTCTGGTCAGGGTCAGCTCTTGGCACTTACTGCTTATTATGTTCAAGCAGTGAAGGATCTTGGTTCTGTTCAGAGATCAATTGGGCAGAGCCTTGGGCAGCAGTTGCCTTTTCTAAGTGGTCATACATAGAGGGGTCATGTCTGAAGAGTCTGACAGTTTGCTGCCAAAATCCTCCCCTTTTTAAAGGGATTTGATTTAATAGGTCTTGGGCCCCTGCAGACCTCCTCTGGTTCTGCTTGTTACCAGTTCTAGGTTACCAGCTGATGCTGGTCCTAGCGATATCTTGTAGCTGCAGTATCTTTACCTACTTGTGTCATCACATGACATAAGCCCCTGCTTGACACAAGCTCCTGCTTAACAGGAGAGACTCCATTTTCCTCTCTACAGTTTTATATTTTTAGAAGTTATTTTGCTTCTTTGGGGGTGGCTACTGGAAAGGGAGTAGGAGAAGAAAATGAGCAATAGCCAAAATGCTATAAAACAGAAAGAGTTTGGAAAAAAAAAAGAGCGGCTAGAGAAGAAACATGCTTGAACTGGGTATAATTCCTTCAGAATGAACAGGGTTATGTTCTTGTGGGTCACTGTATGGTAATAACTTCCCAAAAGGCACAGAAGCTATGGCCTAAGGCTGTACAATTTCCTTTATGAACCTAAGGTGAGCCATTCTATCCCCTAGGAGGGCATAATGGACAGTCACATTTTGATTGTTACAATTGAATGAGGAAGAGAAAAAGAAAAATGTAATCAGTGACAACCAGTCATTCTATCACATATTCCACACAGAGGCCTATGGAGTAGTGCAGAGGCAGCTGCTTCCCAGAGGCAGAGGCAGCTGCTTCCCAAATCCCTAGGCTCTCACTAAGGGTAAAAGAGAAATCCAAATTCTGAAGAGAAGAGAAGAGAAAAGAAGAGAAGAGAAGAAAGAAGAGGAGAGGAGAGGAATTATGGGAGGGAATTGATGAATATCTAGAATGCAATGGGAAAGCAGTAGTTTAAACTATACATCAGAGTTCAAAGAAGTAAAGAATGAACAACTAGATAATAGAGAAATAAGAAGAACAAAGGAAAAATAGAAGAGTGGCACTAAAGAAGGGACAGGCTAGGAGGAATGAGGAAGTGAGAGAAGGAAGAGGAGAGGCAAGAAGTGGAGCAAGGAGAGGAGAAAAGGGAAGAGGAGAATTGGGAGAAGGGAGGAGGAGTGAAGAGGGGAGAATACAGACTGGCGAAGTAGGGGAAAGAAAGTGGGGGGGAGGGGAATGAAGGAGACATGGAAAGAGGGTGGGAGGAAAGGAAGAATTTCCATTCCTTATCCTGGCATCATCCTGACACACACAGTCAGCTATACCCTTCAAAACACCTTAATAGCATTGTCTCCAGATGAAAGGCAATGGAAGAGGATTAGATAATTACTTCTTCCTCATCTCTCCTGCTGAGTTGAAATCCTCATAGGCTAGAGAGATTGTAAACAATTAAACCAACACTGAACACTACTCTTCCTCTCTCTTCTTCAGGCAAAAGAAAGGCAAAACCAGGTAGTACAAATTTACATGAAACAAAGTATAATATTAAGTGTAGGGGTCAAGAAACATGAAATTTTTTTTTTAATTTTGCTGAGTTAACTTGAACACTTGAATTGTTACTACATTTGAAGGGAAACTATCACCAAATTACTATAATTGAAACTTAGGAACTTAACCCAAGTGACATGGGGTAAGCCATTTAACTGCCTTGTCCTTTCCTGTAAGATTTCTCATTCTCACTCTTCTGTAAGGAGATAAGATATAACTTACTTGCATTTATAAGGTCCTCTAAATTCCCAAAGCACCCAGTAAAATTTCAGGAACTATACTTTATACTCTTCTGGCATTTCCCTGGGAATATTTTGGGCACAATAGGGGTATTGCTCTCTTTTACATTTAAATAAAATACAAGTAAGAACCTCTGGGGGCTCTTGTATCTCCTACGACAATGTCTATGATATCAGAAGACAAGTGCCATGGCCAGGTGGGCACACAAAGAATGGAGAAGGCAACAATGGCCAGAATCAGAGATGGAATTCAAGAGACCCAAGTTAAAGTGTAACTTTCCTTTGAGTTATGGCGAAACATCTAATATCTTCAGTTTACTTACAGTTGGGAGAGAGAAAAGGGTAGGAAAGAGAGGCAAGAGAAAAGGCAGAGAAGAAAAGGAGAGCAAGTAAGATACATATGGTAGTTCACAAGGTCATCATCCTTCAGTTATCAACCCTTCCCTCAATTCCCTCTAATGTGGTTTTGGAGTGTTGATGGGGTACAGAGCCTATGGCCAAGAAAGAAATCTTGAGACTTCTTTGGTGCAAAAAGGTGATTTTATTAAAGCACAGGAACAGGAACCGTGGGCAGAAAGCTACTCCACTGGGTTTGTGAGGAATGGCTGATTGTATACTTTGGAGTTGGGGGAGATAAAGCAAAAGAGAGGTTTCCTAAAGGACTTTCATATACTAAAGAAGACTCACAGGATACTGAACATCTGGCTGTTGTCAAGTTAAGGTTGTTTTTCCTTCTAGGAAGGCATTAATATTAAGACAGTTGGGAGTTTCCTGGAGGGATGTTATACCCTGCCTCTCTCAAGTATTTGTCAATGGGCTGCAGGTTATAAGGAGATTCAATTTTATTTACATTTCCTTCTGCTTTGTTGCCCACATCACTACGGAAGGGAGGGTGATGTTAGGGCTCCAGGAAATTGAGTCTACCGGTTTCTGAAAGTTAGGCTATTGATAAGAGTGCTTTTTTCTTGTAAATCACTAAGACATCTGTAAACTGATAGAGACTGTGTCCTGCAGGACTGTGATCTTTATCAGTAAACCATTTGTTTTTCCCTTCCCTTAGTTTTAGGGCAGCCAGGAGTGCCTGAGAAATATCACACATATCCCACCCAGGAGTCCAGGGGAGTGGCTGCAGGGTGTCAGCTTGTGCTTTGCCCTCAGCTTGCCTTTTGCTCCCTCATCACCCCCACCATGAAAAATGAATGAAATCTAAGTATTTTGGTTCCACCCTATCTCAGAGATTTTGAAGATGGATACCTATTGTGATCCTGGCAGTTTGAACTCTATGCACTGGGGGTAGAGAAAAGAAATTTCCACTTCTGGGAAGGGAGGGAGACTGGGTAGCTCACTGAAATATTTGAATCATGGGAATTTGGGCACTCCAGGATTAGGATCCCCCCAAGCAGTGCAGTGAGGTGGGGGTCAGAATTCAGTTGGTGATGCTCCTCTCAGGAAGCTGATTCCATCCAGCAGCGTCTTCTGGATTTCCATGATGGCCTTCTGAATTTCAATCTGGAAGCTATCCCTGAGCCAGCAGTAGATGTAGGGGTTGTAGCAAGAGCCAGCCAGTGGAAGAAAAAGTAGAGACCATTGTGGCTTGAGATGGATTCCTTGAATAGCATCAAATAGAGGTTGAGGGGAAGCCAGCAGATAGTATAGAGAAGCACCACTGTCATCAGCATCTTCAGGGTCTGCTTCTTCCCACACTGGTAGATGTAGGTGTGGATATTTATGTCATTAACAGCATTATTTGATGTAGGAAAGACAATGTTAGGGTTCGAAGCCAAAGGCCAAGAAAGAATTCTTGAGACGTCTTTGGTGCAAAAAGGTGATTTTATTAAAGTATGGGGACAGGACCCGTGGACAGAAAGAGCTGTAATGGGGTCATGAGGAGGGGCCCATTATATACTTTTACGTTCGGAAGGGATTAGGGATAGCATAAATCTCTAAGGAATTTTGGAAGCCAGGTTTCCAGGACCTTGAGGGGGCTAGGTATTATTGGGAAAAGTCATTTATTACCATCCAGTAAAACCTTAGTCATGAGACCCTTCAGATATATATCAGTGGGCCATATGCTTGGGGGATGATTGCCAATGTGTATATTGGGGGGTTTAGAGATAAAGGAAGTTTCCAAAGGAATTTTTACATGTTAAAGTAGACTTACAGGATGCTGGGGGGAAGAGGTCAGGCTAAGATTGCCTTTTGCTCTTAGCAAAGTATTAACATTAAGGCAGTTGAATCCCTAGAGGAATGTCACTTTGCCTGTTTTCAAAGTCTTGTCAATGGACTATAGGTAGAAAGAAAATTTAATAATTTTTCTTCTGTCTTTGTTTCCCACATCATTATGGATCCACAGCTTCTAGGTCACATGACCATAAACAACCACCAGCACCATTAATGGCAAGACAAAGAAGAGTAAAAATGTACCCAGGTCAGGATATTTCCACATGGGTTTTGAAGTGTACAGGAAACTGAAGAGGCAGACAGTTTCTTCAGTTATGTTTCTAGGTTATAAGAGTCAAAGAGAAAAAAAAATAACTTTATTTGCCTTTTCCCTGAGTCCTACAGATAGGTATTATATGACAGGTCTTAAGGAAGAGACATATTTATTCTGTGTCTGCACTGGGCCTGAAGACTAGAATTATAAAGTAGGGAGCTTTAGGTTTCAACTTTCCCAGAATTCGAGTGTGACATATAGGAAAACCATGGACCCCAAACAGAAAGTGCTATGCCTAGCGACCACTTGTCATGAGAGTTCTTGGGTACTCTTAATACATTTCAATTTGGAGAAATTTATTTTTGTGCCCATGTTTTGAAATGGAGCCCCTGTTCCATAAGTTTTTCCGTGAGGCTTCCAAGGTCATGGGTTGCTGAAATCCAAACACTGGCTAGCCTGTGTTCCTCTTACCCAACCTCCAGTTGGTAAAGCTTTTGGAAAACGGCATGTGGCAAAGCAGCACAGGTGCTCACAATCCAAATAAGAATGATTGCCTCACATCAGAGTAATTTGGGACTTCAGGGGATAGAGCATCACCTGGAAGAAAAAAATACCCCAGCCCAATTTCACAATTCAAATTAAGGTTACTTATTAGCCACTCATCAACTGACATTCTTTTGTAAAGGTGCAAAGACTTTGTAAGTGGATGAAGAATGTGCCCAACTAGTTCAGCTGACAAATGAGTGTCATTTTATTTTATGAAAGAGCAACATTAGTTAGTGTTTAGAGAAATACTTCAGTGGGAAGACAGGAATCCAGTGGACTGACATCAAAAAAACTTCTGTCTCTTAAGTATGGCATTCAACGGAGAAAAGGGGTGGATGCCCAAAAGCGTGACTTATTTTTCCTTTATCATATATGGATAGGTAAGCACCCCTGTCCTCTATTCTTCCTCCCACTTGGCTTTCTGCATGCCCCCTTTTTTTTCTCCCTCACCCTCCTCCCATCTTGATTCCTCCATGGCTGCTCTTCTCTCCTTTCCTCCCTCCCTCTCTTCCTCCTCACCCGTGCCCCTTCCCATCTCCGCCCATCTCCTATCACCTAGATCCCTCCAAGGCCCCTTTTATGTGGTTCCAGTCACACCCTCTTTCATTTCCCTCCTTGTCTCTCCCACATCATTTGTTTTCTGGCTCCTTTTCAACTGATTAACAATGTAATCCCTCCCAGCTTCTTACCCTTTTAGTCCCACCTCCTTCCTTTTAAATCACTTCTAGCCCTCCTCCCAACTCCTTCTTCCTCAAATCTCTCCCTGTCTTCCCACTTCATTTGCTCAGCCCTCACTCACAGACTTCATAGCCACCTCCCAAACTCAACCCACCATCAGTCCTGAAGCCACACCCTCATCTGATTCTTCCCTTCCCTCTTTCTTCCCTTAGCTGGTCCTGCAATACAGCAAATTAAAAAAAAAATGTTATCCAAAGGAGAAGAGGAGCACTTTTAAAAATAAATCACTTTCTTACTGCCACATCTCTGTTCCCATAACACCATATCAAATATGGTGGCATTTTTATTATGTAAGATTTGATTTGGTGAAGGTTTGTATTTTACCATCTTGCAATCCTCCTAAATTATACATATACATTCACATAGATTGTTTCAAGGAACTCAGAGAATATTATTAGATCATTTGTATTCTTAGCTGTTTCCATCTACCTAGAAGAGGAACTTACCCTTTCATAAGACCTGAAGAGCCTGGGAAAACACATACCCAATGTTGGTCCAAGGAAATAGCAGCCATGGTTATCATAGTTACATAGGCACAATAGTACAGAGCAAAATGCCTGAGGTGTCATGTCATCTTCTCAAACACCAAGGAATTACACAGATATCATACCTGTGGTAGAAAGGGCACAGTGAGGCACAGGAACTTAACCCTGAGTTTTCCCCTCTTACAAGTCCAAAAACACAAGTAAAAACCTTGTTTCACCAAACTGCTGAGATTATTGTCTCAATAAGCAAAGAATTATTTTCACACTGCAGCTCTCATACCTTTCCCATCTCTTCCCACACAAATGGTCCAGGTTGAAGGCTCAGACCCCAAATCACAAAAAAAGCCACCTTCCTGTCCAAGCACTGCTTTTGCACTTTTTTGTACTTCATAATCACATGGTTTGAGACCCAATTGCCCAAAATGCCAGCAAATCGGTTATAGTGTACCCTCTTACTAGCCAGAATTGCACCCACTCCTCCTGGAATACCATCTCTGAAGCCATGTGACCTAAGTCAGCCAGATTTCTCATGTTCAGGATGTGGTCATGCAGCTTGTGGATCATGGAGAGAACATTATTCCGAATTGAGCAACCCACATCAGATGTGGCATTGCTCATAGCCCGCACAACCTGGGAGGTGATGGAGGTGATTAGGTCATCAAAGCAGTTCTGTGCACTTAGAGCTTCTCAGATCAGCTTGTCCTCATAGCTCACAGTGTTGAGGCTGGGGTTCAGGAAAGCCCCTTGGGGCAATTCTGTAATCAGGACATCCAGCTTGACACCTCTGAAGAACCTCAAGGTCCTGAAGCTACTGAGTTAGGGAATGCCTGGGGAAGAGAGAGTGAGGGAAGGCAGGGTCTTCACCGAGCACTGGGCCAGTGCTGCTCAGGGTCCAGAAACAAGGAGCTGAGATGGCAGGTGGGGGGGGTGGGATAAAGGGGGGCAGGGAGGTACCATGGGGACACTGGCAAGAAGGAAGGCTAAAAGACCAAACTGCTGGACCGTCTCACAGTGGGCAAGTCTGCAGAACTGAGCTCAGCAGTCTAGCGGGCGAATTCCGCGGGCTCCAAATGCTGTGAAGCTTGGGGAGCATAGACAGAGTCTCTTCCAAACTGGTGACAGCAGCACCTAGTGTTACTCCAGCATGGCTTCTCTTTTCACGCAGTCTGGGTCGTTCCAAATAAATTTCTGTCGCAGTGGATAAATCCTTGTTTCTAAAGCCAGCCGGTGCTGCAGGCAGGGCGGCGCCAGGCTCTGCCACTAGCTCTGTGTCAGTGCTGGCGGCACTTCTTGCAGCTGCCCTTTATAGAAAGTCAAGCGGCCCATATGAGAGACAATGGGAAACTGCAGCTGAACATCCGCCCTGTACATCCAGGCTTGGGAACCAAAGGGGTTGGCAAAGTCTCTGCGTTTCCTGTCTCAGCCCCCCTCCTTTTGTGGCTTTTCCTTGGCTCTGCCTCCTCCATTTTGCTACAGTAGAGATCCCAGACTTACATGCTCTTCTTTCTGCAATCCCCAAGATCTGCCTTGATCACCTCTCTTTTCCCTTAATCTCCTTTTTTTCTTCTGCACCAGTGCAGAACCCCAATACTGGCTTAGGAGCTGTGGCACAAGAAACTGAGAGGGGGTTATGGAGACTGTAGTAGTGAGTGGACCATGGTCTGACCAAGAAGGTCGATGCCTCATTCGGTAACAGCAAATTTGGTGGCTGAGTGGTCACCAGGAATGTCCTGCACGTGTTTTGGGGTTGAGCAAGAGTCTCTATGAGCCCAAGCCAGAGTCACCTGGAAGAGGACAAATCCAGCATGATGCTGATACTCTGCTTTCTCCAATATACAACCACCAACTTCACAACCGTATGGTAGGGTCTCCTGTACTCAGTGGGTAAGCATCCCACTCTTGATCTCAGCTCAAGTCTCAATCTCAGCTCAGATCTCAATCTCAGGGTTGTGAGTTTGAGCCCTGCATTAGGTTCCACACTGGGTGTGACGTAGGGTAACTTCATAAAAAAATAAAGGAAGGAAAAGACAGAAAAAGAGGAAAGGAAAAGGAGGAAAAAAAAGCTGTCTTATTTGGATGGCACACAGAACAGGGAGACATAAATCAACAGATGGGAAGGAGTTAATAAATGTTGGCTCTACCATGTAGATCTACCCAAGAGCAGGTACTGAGTTGGGAATTAGGAATTATTGATCTCCAGTTTGATCCCTCTGCAACAGTTTCCAAAGGAAAACTGCCAAGATAAATCAACTGAACATTCAGCGGATGTCTCCTCCAGCCTGGCCCTGAGGATGTCTCCTAGAGCCTGGCCCTGGGCTGGCTTCCCAATGGCCCAAAAGGGCTCCATATTTGGATGTGTTGACATGTAGTCAAAGATAAGACTTTCATAAAATCTAACCAGATAAGTGCAGAGGTTCTGTGGCAGGGGCCAGAGTAGAAGGCTCAAACAGGCAGAGGCAGACTTCAAGTGTTGAGACATGGCCTTGGCCTCCACCAGCCTGTTAACTATGGTCCTTATCTTCTTTGGCCTCTCTGAGCCAGAATTCCTGCATCTGTCCAAAGGGGGCTAGAAATACTTAGGTCCCAGAGAAGTGAGAGTTCCATGTAACAGCATTGCTAGACTGCATTTAACAAAGGGAAAAGTGATGCAGATTGTATCACACTAGCATCCTCAAACTTTTGACACCACTGCATTCTCTTTCTGCATCTCAGGCCCTGATGTACACGTGAACTTCTTGACCCACATGTCTTCAAAGCCCATGAGCTACCTGAAATCTTGCAAGACATCTTTAGTCGGTAGACAGAGGAAAGCCTGGTGCTCATTCCTGCACCAAGTTCATCAGTGTAAGAGGAGGCTTCCTGGCCATCCTTGGGTTATAAGCACTGTACGGGGATTAAAAGAAGGGGAACTCAGTGCAATATCTCTTCTTGAGCAGCTTACAATTGCACTAAAGAGAAGAATCCATACTCAGGAATGGTTAGTAGGCAGGCACAAGAAATGCAAAGAGTGCTGGAAGAGCAAGTAGTGTAGGCTGGGCAGTTGAGGATTTGTAGAGGAGCTAGCATCTGAGCTGAGGTTTAAACTATCAGATGGGCAGAAATTAGCAGAGAGAAGGGAGAGAGGGTGGTGAAACTTGACCCCCCAGAAGGCAGTAGCAAAGCCACAAAGAGGGGAAAGGCTCCTAGCTTGTTCTAGAGACAAGGGAAAAAAAAAAGGTTTTGAGTGGAAAGCTTAGTAGTTGCTGTTCCTATGCATTTCTCTAGTACTGCAGGCTTTTCTAAGGAGTTTCCATGGAGATGGAGTGACTGAAAGTTAAGGAAACTAGTTTTACTATTATTAGTGGAAGAAGGCATACTCCTTGGCACATTAAGAGCCAGAATAGGTGCATTAGTTGATGTGATCATTTCAAGTTATCTATCCATCTAGCTTCTGGCTTTGTTCAGGCAAAATGGCCCTCAGTTCTTACAACTTGGCCCCTCTGGAGGTGCTCAGTCATAGCCACTGTAAACCATTCATTTTCTACACAACTACATTTCACATTGAGTTTCCTCTCTCCTTTAAAGTCACCACCACTTCCCTACTCTATCTTCTAAGATATACACATAAAAACAAGCAACCAACCAAACAAAACTATACATATGTAAGGCATAAAGGACCTACATTTTTCACCAGACCCCTAGTGACAGGTTCAATCTTGGTCCCTTTGCTTTCAGTGTAAATAGAGTCCTACAAGTGTCCTTAACAGAGAAGAAAGGTTTTAAGGAGCCTATTCTAATCCAAATTTCCCATTCTCAGTTATCCCTACCCACAGCTTCAATGACATCTTCTTTTTTTAAGTTTTTATTTTAATTCCAGTTAGTTAACATAGAAGGTGTTACAGGTGTACAATATAGTGACTCAACACTTCCATAAAACACTTGGTGCTCATCACAAAAAGTGCCCTCCTTAATCCACATCACCTATTTTATCCACCCCACCACCCCTCCCCTCTGGTAACCATCACATTATTCTCTGTAAGGTAGAGTCTGATTCTTGGCTTCTCTCTCTCTCTTTTTTCTCTTTTGCTCACTTGTTTTGTTTCTTAACTTCCATGTATGAGTGAAATCATATGGTATTTGTCTTTCTCTGACTCACATTTTTCATCTAGCATTATACTTTCTAGCTCCATCCATGTCCTTGCAAATGGCAAGATTTCATTCTTTTTTATGCCTCAGTAAAATGCCATTGCATATACACACACCAAATCTTCTTTATCCATTCATCAGTCAATGAACACTTGGGCTATTTCCATAATTTGGTTATTGTAGATAATGCTGCTATAAACATCATGGTGCACATATCCCTTTGAATTAATATTTTTGTACTCTTTGGGTAAATACCTAGCAGTGCAATCACTGGATCATAGGGTAGTCCTATTTTTAATCTTTTGAGGAAACTCCATACTGTTTTCCACAGTGGCTGCACAAGTTTGCACCAACAGTGCAAGATGGTTCCTTTTTCTCCACATCCTTGCCAACATTTGTTGTTTCTTGTCTTCTTGATTTTAGCCCTTCTGACAGGTGTGAGGTGATATCTCATTGTAGTTTTGATGTACATTTCCCTGATGGTGAGTGATGTTGAGCATCTCTTCAAGTATCTGTTGACTGTCTGTATGGCTTCTCTGGAAAAAATATCTACTCATGACTTCTGCCCATTTTTTGACTGGATTATTTGTTTTTTTGGTGCTGAGTTTTATAAGTTCTTTATATATTTTAGATACTAACCCTTTATCAGATATGTCATTAGCAAATATCTCATCTCATTCCAAAGCTTTCCTTTTAGTTTTGTGGATTGTTTCCTTTCTCTGCTTTTTATTTTGATATAGTCCCAAGAGTTTATTTTTTCTTTTGTTTCCCTTGACTCAAGAAGATGTACTTAGTAAGAAGTTGTTACAGCCAATGTCAAAGAAGTTACTGCCTGAGTTCTCTTCTAGGATTTTTATGGTTTCATGTCTCACATTTAGGTCTTTAATCCATTTTGAATTTATTTATGTGTATGGTGTAAGAAAGTGGTCCAATTTCATTCTTTTGCATTTTGCTGTCTAGTTTTCCCAACAATATTTGTTGAAGAGACTGTCTTTTTTCCATTGGAAATTCTTTCCTGCTTTGATGAAAATTAATTGACCATACATATAGTTGTGGGTTCCTTTCTGGGTTTTTTTTTCTGTTCTATTGATCTATGTGTCTACTTTTGTGCCAGTACCATATTCTTTTGATTAATATAGCTTTGTAATATAATTTATAATGTAATATAAGTCCAGAATTGTTATGCCTCCAGTTTTGCTTTTCTTTCAAGTTTGCTTTGGTTATTAAGGGTTTGTGGTTCCATACAAATTTTAGGATTGTTTGTTCTAGCTCTGTAAAAAATGCTATTGGCATTTTTTAAAATTTTATTTTATTATGTTATGTTAGTCACCATACATTACATCATTAGTTTTTGATGTAGTGTTCCATGATTCATTATTTGTGTAGAACACCCAGTGCTCCATTCAATATGTGCCCTCCTTAATACCCATCACTGGGCTAACCCATCCCCCCAACCCCTCCCCTCTAAAACCCTCAGTTTGTTTCCCAGAGTCCATAGTCTCTCATGGTTCATCTCCCCCTTCAATTTCCCCCCCTTCATTTTTCCCTTCCTACAATCTTCTTTTGTTTTTTTTTTTTTTTGAACATATAATGTATTATTTGCTTCAGAGGTACGGGTCTGTGATTCATCAGTCTTACACAATTCACAGTGCTCACCGCAGCACATATCCTCCCCAATGTCTATCACCCAGCCACCCCATCCCTCCCACCCCACACCACTCCAGCAACCCTCCATTTGTTTACTGAGATTAAGAATTCCTCTAATCAGTGAGATAATATGATACTTGTCTTTCTCTGATTGACTTATTTTGCTCAGCATAATACCCTCTAGTTCCATCCACATCATTGCAAATGGCAAGATTTCTTTTTTTTTTTTGATGGCTACATAATATTCTATAGTATATATATACCACATCTTCTTTATCCATTCATCTGTCAATGGACATCTTGGCTCTTTCCATAGTTTGGCTATTGTAGATATTGCTGCTATAAACATTGGGGTGCACATACCCCTTTGGATCAATACATTTGAATCTTTGAGGTAAATACCCAGTAGTGCAGTTGCTGGGTCATATGGTAGCTCTATTTTCAACTTTTTGAGGAACCTCCATACTGTTTTTCAGAGTGGCTGCACCAGCTTGCATTCCTACCAACAATGTAGGAGGGTTCCTGCTATTGGCATTTTGATAGGGATTACATTAAATGTATAGATTGCTTTGGGTAGATATTTTAACAATATTTGTTCTTCCAATTCATGACCATGGGATATCTTTCCCTTTCTTTATGTCCTTTTCAATTTCTATCTTCAGTGTTTTATTGTTTTCAGAGCACAGGTCTTTTACCTATCTATTTAGGTTTATTCCTAGGTATCTTGTTGGTTTGGGTGCAATTGTAAATGGGATTGATTCCTTAAATTCTCTTTCTGCTGCTTCTTTATTGGTATATAGCAATGCAACAGATCTCTATATGTTCATTTTGTATCCTGTGACTTTATTGAATTCATTTATCAATTCTAGCAGTTTTTGGTGGAGTCTTTCAGATTTTCTATATATAGTAACATGTCATCTATGAATAGTGAAAGTTTTACTTCTTTGCTTATGTGGGTGCATTTTATTTCTTTTTGTTGTCTGACTGCTGAGGCTAGAACTTCCAGTACTATGTTAAATAAAAGTGGTGAGAGTGAATATTCCTGTCTTGTTTCTGACTGTAGAGGAAAAACTCTCAGTTTTTCCCCATTGAGGATGATATTAGCTGTGGGGTTTTCATATGTGGCCTTTATTATGTTGAGGTATGTTCCCTATAACCCGACTTTGTTGAGAGTTTTATCATGAATGAGTGTTGTACTTTGTCAATTACTTTTACTGCATCTATTGAGAGGAATTTTTTAAAAGAGTTTATTTATTTGAGAGAGACAGTGAGAGAGCATGAGTAGGGGGAGAGGCAGAGGGAGAATCAGACTCCAGCTGAGTGGGAAACCAGATGCAAGGCTCAATCCTGGGACTCTGGGATCATGAGCTGAGCCAAAGGCAGATGCTTAACTGACTGAGCCACCCAGGAGCCCCTATTGAGAGGATTACATGGTTCTTTTCCTTTCTTTTATTAATATGGTGTATCACACTGATTGATTTGTAAATATTGAAACTCCTCTGCAACCCAGGAATAAATTCCATTTGATCATGGTGAATAATTATTTATTTATTTATTTTGGATCATGGTGAATAATTTTTTAAATGTATTGTTCAATTCAGTTTGCTAGTATTTTATAGAGAATTTTTGCATCTATGTTCAGGGATATTGGCCTGTAATTCTCTTATTTTAGTGGTGTCTTTGGTTTTGGTATCAAGCTAATCCTGGCCTCTTAGGATGCACGTGGAAGTTTTCCTCCCTTTTCTAGTTTTTGGAATAGTTTGAAAAGAGTAGGTGTTCACTCTTCTTTAAATGTTTGGTAAAATTCGCCTATGAAGCCATCTGGTCCTGGACTCTTATTTGTTGAGAGATTTTTGATTACTGATTCAATTTCTTTACTGGTTATAGGTCTGCTCAAGTTTTCAAATAGAAAACTTCCTGTTTCAATTTTGTTTATGTTTCTAGGAATTTATCCATTTCTTCCAGATTGTCCAATTTGTTGGCATATAATTTTTCATAATATTCTTAGAGTAGTTTACATTTCTGTGATGTTGGTTTTATTTCTCCTCTTTCATTTGGGATTTTATTTACTTGGGTCCTTTGATAAGTCTGCCTAAAGGTTTATCAATTTTTTTTTCTTCAAAGAACCAGTTCTGGTTTCATTGATCTGTTGTATTGTTTTTTTTTTTAAGTTTCAATATCATTTATTTCTGCTTTAATCATTATTATTTCCTTCTTTCTGCTGTCTTTAGGCTTCATTTTTTGTTCTTTTTCTATCTCTTTTAGGTATAAGGCTAGGTTGTTTATTTGAGATTTTTCCTGTATCTTGAGGCAGGCCTGTATTGCTATATAATTCCCTCTTAGGACCACTTTTGCTGCATCCCAAAGGTTTTGGATGATCATGTTTTCATTTTCATTTGTTTCCATGTATTTTTTTTATTTCTTCTTTGAGTTCTTGATTGACCCACTCATTGTTTAGTAGCATGTTGTTTAACCTTCATGTATTTGTGGTCTTCCTAGATTTTTTCTTGTGATTGATTTCTAGTTTCATAGTGTTGTGGTCAGAAAAGGTGCATGGTATGACTTCAATCTTTTTGAATTGGTTGAGACCTGATTTGCTACCTATTATGTAATTTATTCTGGAGAATGTTCCATGTGCACTTGAAAAGAATGTATACTCTGCTGTTTTAGTATGCAATGTTCCAAATATATCTGTTAAGTCCATTTAGTCCAGCTGGACTCAAAGCCATTGTTTCCTTGTTTATTTTCTGTTTATGTGACCTGCCCATTGATGTAAGTGGGGGCTAAAGTCCCCTATTATTATTGTATTATAATCAATTAGTTCCTTTATCTTTTTTATCATTCTCTATGTTTGGGTGATCCCATATGTGTGCATACATATTTATGACTGATCTTCATGTTGGATTGTTCCCTTCATTATGATATAATGCCCTTCTTTTTTTTTTTAAGAGAGGGGGGAAGGAGCAGAGGGAGAAAGAGAATCTGAAGCAGGCTCCATACCTAATGCAGATCCTGATGTGGGGCTCAATCTCACGACCCTGAGATCATAACCTGAACCAAAAATCAAGAGTTGGACACTTAACTGAGCCACGCAGGAGCCCAGTATAATGTCCTCCTTTGTCTCTTGTTACAGTCTTTGTTTTTAAGTCTAGTTTTTCAAATATAGGTATTGTTACTCCAGCTTTTTTTTTTTGACATCCATTTGCATGAAAATATTTCTCTACCCACTCACTTTCAATTTCAGGAGTCTTTAGGTCTAAAATAAGTCTCTTGTAGGTAGCATATAGATGAGTTTTTTGTTTTAATCCATTCTGGCACCCTATGTCTTTTAATTGGAGTATTTAGTCCATTTACATTCAGAATGATTATTAATAGATATACATTTATTGCCATTTTATTACTTGTTTCATCATTGTTCCTGGGGATTTTCTCTGATCCTTTCTTGTATACTTTCAGTAATGGGGAGCTCTTTAACTGTAGAGCCATCCCATTCTCTTTTAGGACTTAGAACATCTCTTTATGTTATCAAATGCAGTCTTCTAAAGAGCTGAAATTTGCCTCTCTCCCACTGATGGTCACAATTCTTTCCTAGAGTCTACTACAATTAGGCCAATCTCTCTACCACATGACAATCTTTTAGCTTTTGAAGATAAAATCTGATTCCTACCTAAGTCTCTTGCCTCTTCCTGCAGGTTAATCCTGTATACTTTCACAAATAGTTGTGGTCATAGTCATAGCAATAATAGAATACTGAGAAAGTTGATACAGTAGGTATGGAAAGAAGTGTTCAGAGACCAGCTAATCCAACCCTCTCAATATTAATGTAATGGAACCAAGGCTCAGGAAGACTTCTGACCAGATCTAGTGAACTTAGTCCTCTGTTGCTTCCCTGTCCTGTTCTCTTTTTTCTGTTCCCCAATTCCACTAAACTGGAATTCAGCAAATGATCTATCAGTTATTTAACATAATAGTGTTCACTGACTCATAATTATGTTTGTGCTCCTACAGGATTTAAATCACATGAACAAAAACAGAAAATTTTAAGCCCACCTTCTCACAGATGCAGACACTAAGAACAAGAGAGGGAAGGGCAATAGACGAGATGGTTGAGTCAGCCCTAGAACTCCTGTCTTATGACTGCTGCCTACCCCAGCGCTCTTTTCTCTGCCTTCAGGTTCTCAAGTATGCCATCCCATAACTATGGACTCTGTCTTATTTTCCATACCTTATTTCTCCCTCCCTGAAAATGGAGAAGGATTTGCTGGTGGGCATTATATAATCTTCTTTGGCACAGTGTAGTGCTTCAATAAATGCAATTTGAATGAATAAATGGCTAAATGAATACTTGTTCATAGCCATATAATTTTGGAATATTTAAGCCAGAAAGTTCCTGAGAGATATCTGATCAATCCACTCATTTTTTTTGGTAGAAATAACTGAAGCTCCCAAATTGTGTTTTTTCACAGCTGGGAGTTGGAACAATAACTTCTGAATCCTGTTTTCTCCCTAACTTGCAATGTAATCTTGGGTGAGCATTTCTCCTTTCTGGGGCTCTTTCTTATCCATACAATGAAGGGATTGGATTCAATCTTCTAAGGGCCCTTCTAACTCAAATATCTTGTGATATTCATCACTATCATTATATACAATTAAGCTATTTTTCACTTTTATATTTCAAACTGCAGACCGGGTATAAAAATAATCAAACATGTAGGAAATCATCTCTATTTTTAACCCCTAAAAGTGTACCTGATATGAAAAGGGGTTTCTTTGAGGCATCTTGTGTCTAATAATAATACTTATAATAGTAAATGAAACAATGATAATAGCAACTGCAAGTAGCATCCCAGTCTTTTCTCTGATTTGTCACTGGAAATAAAGTCCCTACATAGGATCCACTTTTGGAAGGATGCATAGAAGGGCAGAAATATTGGAAAATTAGGATGAGGTCTGGGAAAATTTCAAACACATTATCTCCCTTTTGTCTTGAATGTGAAGGCTACATAACTTGCCAAACTTCCATTATACATGTATCCACTGTATGCCAGGCACTATTTCTGTAATACTGACATAGCAATGAACAAGATAGACAAAGTCCTTATCTTTGTGTTACTTACATTCCAGTGGGGGATAACTGACAATAAATAAGAAAGCAGATAAACAAAATAATATTTCATCATGACAAGTGCTATGAAGAAAATACAATTGATTGAAGTGATAAGGAGAGAGACTAGGGTTAGTATACCTCTTTAGATTGGATGAACTAGGCCTGTCTGGGAATGTGATCTTTGGGTTAAAACCTAATTGATGAGAAGGAACCAATCAAGTAAAAATCGGAGGTGCAGAGAGTCATACTAGGCAGAAGGAAGAGCAAGTGTAAAGGTCCTGAGATAGGAACAAGTTTGAAATGTTCAAGAAACACAGAGACAGTCTTCCAGCATAGGGACAGAATGCAATAAACAAAGAGAAAAGTGGCCTTATGTAATTCTTCTCATTATCAAATGGTAAAAATAATCATAATAGCAGGCCCTTACCACTGTAGAGCATCTTAGAATCCTCCAAGTATACTTTCTTAATCATTACTTTATATGATGTTAAGAGCAACTTTTTCAGGCATATAAAGTTATCCCCATTTCACGGACAAGGAAAGTGAGACCCAAAAATATGAAAGTGACATGCACTTGTTTGCACCATCAGGATTTATCAAAACATGGGAAATTTTTGTTTTGTTTGCTTTGTTTTGCCTTATAGCCTCATATTCTTTTTCACGATAGCCTGCTATATCCCTCCCGCCCCAGCTGCATGTAATGTTGCAACATTTTTTCCCTAACCCCAGGCAATTAAAAGGCAGGTGGGGCTGGGAGCTTGAACGGATCAGTAAGGCAAAAAGCATAGCCACGTATTTCTGCACTGGTTAAGTGGGCTTTTTGTGTATGTTAGGGCATTCAACCCATATTGATCTTGGTGGTCCTTATTGCTGCAGGTAGGACATGGGTCATCAAGACAGGTGAGAGAGGTTAGATGAAAATAAGACGTGGTTATGGATTCAGGCAGCAACCTGAGTGCTGTCCAGAGAAGGCAGTGTGCTTGGCAAAGAGTCTCTCTCTCAGAAGCATAAGATTTCAAATAACTTTAGAAACATAATTCATATTCTTTGCTCGAGAGATCACCAAACAGCCATCTACCCATCATCTTCCCTTAGCTGGTAAATGGAGATTTAAGCAATTTATTATTTTTTATTTCTGTATTTTATTTTATTTTTTATTATTTTATTGTAATTCCAGTGTAGTTAACATACAGTGTTATATTAGTTTCAGGTGTACAATATAGTGATTCAACAATTCCATATGTTATTCAGTGCTCATGAAGATAAGTGTACTCTTGTGGCACCTGGGTGGTTCATCGGTTAAGCATCAGACTCTTGGTTTTGGCTTGGGTCACGATCTCAGGGTCATGAGATTGAGTCCTGCATAGGGCTCTGTGTTTAGTGGGGAGTCTGCTTGAAAATTCTTTCCCTCTGTCCCTCTCCCCTCACTCAAATAAATAAATAAATAAATAAATAACTTTAAAAATGATAAGTGTACTCTTAATCCCTCTTACTATTTTACCCATCCCCCCACCCACCTCCACTCTGGCAACCATATGTTTGTTCTCTATTTAAGACTCTGTTTTTTGGGGGCGCCTGGGTGGCTCAGTTGGTTAAGCAACTGCCTTCGGCTCAGGTCATAATCCTGGAGTCCCAGGATCAAGTCCCACATCAGGCTCCCTGCTCGGCAGGGAGTCTGCTTCTCCCTCTGACCCTCCCCTCTCTCATGTGCTCTCTCTCTCTCATTCTTTCTCTCAAATAAATAAATAAATAAATAAAATCTTTAAAAAAAGACTCTGTTTTTTGGTTTGTCTCTTATTTTTCCTTTGTTCATTTTTTTTTTGTTTCTTAAATTCCACATATGAGTGAAATCATGTGGTATTTCTCTTTCTCTGGCTAATTTATTTCATTTAGCATTATACTCTCTACCTCCATCCATGTTATTGCAAAAGGCAAGATTTCACTCCTTTTTATAGCTGAATAATACTGATAAATGAAGTCAATAAGGTCACAGGCTACAAAATCAATTTACAGAAATCCACTGCATTTCTATACACTAATAATGAAAAAGCAGAAAGAGAAATTAAGAAAATAATCCCATTTACAATTGCACCAAAATAATAAAATACCCGGGAATAAACTTAAGGAAGGAGGTGAAAGACCTCTACTCTGAAAGTTATAAAACACTGATTAAAGGAATTGAAGAGGACACAAATGGAAAGACATTCCATGCTCATGGATTGATAGAACAAATATTGTTAAAATGTCCATAGTACCCAAAGCAATCTACATACTTAATGCAATCCCTATCAAAATACCAACATCATTTTTCACAGAACTACAACAAACAATCCTAAAATTTGTATGTTTTTGTAATTTAAACAGGCAATGTTTACCAAACTTATATTGGGAATAGTCTCCCTCCCTATCTCACATTGCTGATCATCTCTTTGTTTAGTGAAAATAACAGTCTATGCTTCCAGGAGGCCAAGGATTTTGGTACGAAGTCATTTCTCCTAGCTCCCCATATAAGCTCAGACAAGTCACTGAGCATTCTGAGTCTCAGTTTCCTTAGCAGTAAAGTAGGCATAATAATTTACGTCTTCCTTGCCTCATAGGATGACTGTGAGGCTCATGTATGTTTCTATATAGAAAAAAAATTTAATGATCCAGTATTATTATTGCTGTGCATTCAGACCATTGCTCAGCATCTGTCTGATTTGTGTACTCTCTTTCTCAGATGCTCAGCTCTCTGCCATGAGCATTTCAACTTTTTTAATTCAGAAATTCTTTTTTTTTCAGAAATTATTTTCTAAGTAACATTGGGAGATATTGATAATGGAGATGGCTCTGCCTTGGACTGAACTCAACTCTTTGCACCTGGGATCCAAATGAAGGACAGTAAAAGAAAGATTACTAGCAGACAAAGACAGTGATTAATTCCTTCTTTCCACTCCCACTTTACCTCAGGGAACTCGCCTTGCACTAGACATTTGCAACTCAAAGTTTGGTTCCTGAACTAGAAGGACCCACATTACCTGGGGCTTCATTGTAAAAGCAAAACCTCAGGTCCCACTACAAAGTTGCTGAATCAGAATCTGCATTTTAAAAAGATTCCCAGGTTACTGATATGCACATAAATTTTGAGAAGCACTGCAATATCTCTCAAGTTTAAATGTGGCATTTGTAGTTTTTAAATGCTTGTTCTAATTGGAATAAATGGGAATGCAATTAGCCTTGTAAATAGTTGTTATTCCACTGTTTTTTAAACTTAGCCACAAATAAGAATCAGCTGGCAAGCTTTAGCTACTGTTGATGTCTGAGTCCAAACTCCAAAGGGTTGGAGTTTTTGGCCTCTGGGTATTGAGGATTTTTTAAAAGCTCTTCAAGTAAATCTAGCATGCAGCAAAGTTTGAGAACCCACTGCAATGTTTGAGACCCACTGTCTGAAAGTGGTCCATATGAGTATGAAAAATACTTGTTTTAGTTAGAATAGTTAGAATGATTTCATTAGAATTAGGAAAAAACATTACAGAATCATTAAGAACCAAAAATGCATAGAGAAAATTCTGGATTTCAAGTAAAAGTGCCAGAAAGAGCACTTGTTAAATGCAAAATATTTAAAATCTTGAGGGCAAAAAGGGTCTTTCCTTTGTTACTTAGTTCACAACCATCCCCCACATGCATATTTGAAAGTTAGGAGTTAGTCCCTGGCCTAGAAAGGATAGTGTAAATTGAGCAGATTTTTTAAAAAGATTTATTTATTTATTTGACAGAGAGAGACACAGCAAGAGAGGGTACACAAGCAGGGGAAGTGGGGGAGCAGAGCAGGCAGCCTGATGCAGAACCCAATCCCAGGACCCTGGGATCATGATCTGAGCCAAAAGCAGATGCTTAATGACTGAGCCACCCAGGCACCCCAAGCAGAATTAATTACCTATGTGATTTACTGCTTGGGTCATTTTAATGGTCATAATAAAGCCATTCTACACCATTAGTTAAACTGGTACATGGAGGCTCCTCTTCTGTGGTGCATAATGAACCTTCTACCACCTTCCTTCAGTAGCCATGCCCACCCACACTGGAATCAGTGTGAGCTCATCCAGCAGCATGCTACATGTATGTCCATTTATCACTTACATTGGCTATTCTTTTTCATGCTGGCTCTACAATAGAGTCTTAGTTCTTGGAGGGCAGGGCCTGGGTGTTGCTCATTTTTATACTGCCGCTTCTCTGTATTCCCTCTATTCTTGGCACATGCCCTGTATGAGAAAAATGTTCAATGTTTATCAAACTATACTCAATTGAAATAGAAAGTAAACATAAAACATTCCATTGTGCTGAATTAGTCCCCAAGGACTTCTTGGGAGGAACTCAAGGTGGCAAAATCTGTTCTTTTTTTTTTTTTTAATTTGAAAAATACATTCTTGGGACACATGGGGGTTCTATTCACCAACCTGATGATAGTCTTTTTTTTCTTTTTCCTCCCCCCCCACCATTTTGGATCTCTTCTGATTTGTTTAGTGTATACTTTTCTGGGGTCGTTGTTACCCTTTTAGCATTTTGTTCTCTCATTCAACTATTCTCCTCTGGACAAAATGACAAGATGGAAAAAAAATCACCTAAAAAGAAAGAACAAGAGCCAGTACTGACTGCCAGGACCAAATCAATAGAGACATTAGTAAGATGTCAGAACTAGAGTTCAGAATGATGATTATAAAGATAATACCTGGGCTTGAAAAATGCATAGAAGATACTAGAGAATCCCTTTCTGGAGAAATAAAAGAACTAAATCTAATCAAGTTGAAATCAAAAAGGCTATTAATGAGGTGCAATAAAAAATGGGGGCTCTAACTGCTAGGGTAAATGAGGCAGAAGAGAGAATTAGTGATATAGAAGACCAAATGAAGGAGAATAAAGAAGTTGAGAAAAAGATAGAAAAACAACTACTGGATCACAAGGGGAGAATTCTAGAGTTAAGTGATACCATAAAGCAAAACAGCATTAGAATAATTGGGATTTGAGAAGAAGAAAAAGAGAGAGGGGCAGAAGGTATATTGGAGCAAATTATAGTAGAGAACTTCCCTAATTTGGGGAAGGAAATAGCCATTAAAATCCAGGAGACACAGAGAACCCCCCTCAATATCAATAAAAATAAGTCAACACCCCGACATCTAATAGTAAAACTTACGAGTCTCAGAGACAAAGAGAAAATCTTGAAAGCAGCTCAGGACAAGAGGTCTGTAACCTACAATGGTAGAAACATTAGATTGGCAGCAGAAAGACCAAAGAGAGCTGGCAGGCCAGAAAGGACTGGCATGGTATCTTCACAGCACTAAAGGAGAAAAATATGCAGCCAAGAATACTATATCCAGCTAAGCTATCATTGAAAATAGAAGGAAAGATAAAAAAACTTCCAAGACAAACAAAATTAAAAAAATTTGCAAACACCAAACCAGTCCTACAAGAAATACTGAAAGGGGTCCTATAAGCAAAGAAAGAGCCTAAAAGTAACATGGACCAGAAAGGGACAGAGATAATATACTGTAACAGTCACCTTACAGGCAATACAATGGCATTAAATTCATATCTTTCAATAGTTACCCTGAATGTAAATGGGATAAATGCCCTAATCAAAATACACAGGGCATCAGATTGGATAAAAAAAACAAGACCCTTTGATATGCTGTCTGCAAGAGACTCATTTTACACTCAAAGACACCTCCAGATTTAAAGTGAGGAGGTGGAAAACCCTTTACCATGCTAATGGCCATCAAAAGAAAGCTGGGGTAGCAATCCTTATTATCAGACAAATTAGATTTTAAAACAAAGACTATAATAAGAGATAAGGAAGGACACTGCATCATACTTAAAGGGTCTATCCAACAAGAAGATCTAACAATTTTAAATATCTATTCCCCTAACATGGGAGCAGCCAATTATATAAGCCAATTAATAACAAAAGCAAAGAAACACATTGACAATAATACAATTATAGTAGGGGACGTTAACACCCCCCTTACTGAAAAGGACAGATCATCTAAGCAAAAGATCAACAAGGAAATAAAGGCATTAAATGATGCACTGGCCCAGATGGACTTCACAGATATATTCAGAATATTCCATCACATTCTTCTCTAGTGCACATGGAACCTTCTCTACAATAGATCTCATCCTGGGTCACAAATCAGGTCTCAACTGGTACCAAAAGATTGGGATCATTCCCTGCATATTTTCGGACCACAGTGCTTTGAAACTAGAACTCAATCACAAGGGGAAAGTCAGAAAGCACTCACATACATGGAGGCTAAAGAGCATCCTACTAAACAATGAATGGGTCAACCAGGAAATCAAAGAAGAGTTTTAAAAAATAATGGAAAGAAATGAAAATGAAAACACAAGTGTTCAAAATCTTTGGGATGCAGTAAAAGCATCCTAAGAGGAAAGTATATAGCAATACAAGCCTTTCTCAAGAAACAAGAAAAGTTTCAAATACACAACCTAACCCTACACCTAAAGGAGCTGGAGAAAGAACAGCAAATAAAGTCTAAACCCAGCAGGAGAAGAGAAATAATAAAGATCAGAGCAGAAATCAATGAAATAGAAACCAAAAGAACAGAAGAGATCAACGAAACTAGGAGCTGGTTCATTGAAAGAGTTAATAAGATTGATAAACCCCTGGCCAGACTTATCAAAAAAAATGTATATATATATAGATAGAAAGGACCAAAATCAACAAAATCATGAATGAAAGAGGAGAGATGACAACCAACACCAAAGAAATACAAGCAATTATAAGAACATATTATGAGAAACTATATGCCAGCAAATTAGAAAACCTGGAAGAAATGGAGGCATTCCTAGAGATGTATCAACTACCAATACTGAACCAGGAAGCAATAAAAACCTGAACAGACCCATAACCAGTAAGGAAATTGAAGCAGTCATCAAAAATCTCCCAACAAACAGGAGCCCAGAGCCAGATGGTTTCTCAGGGGAATTCTACCAAACATTTCAAGAAGAATTAATACCTATTCTTCTGAAACTGTTCCAAAAAATAGAAATGGAAGGAAAACTTACAAACTCATTTTATGAGGCCACCATTACCTTGATCCGAAAACCAGACAAAGACCTCATCAAAAAGGAGAATTACAGACCAATATCCCTGATGAACATGGATGCAAAAATTCTCACCAAAATACTAGCCAACAGAATCTAACAGTACATTAAAAGGATTATTCACCAAGACCGAATGGGATTTATTCCTGGGCTGCAAGTCCAGTTCAACATGCACAAATCAACTAGTGTGATACAATACATTAATAAAAGAAAGAACAAGAACCATATGATCCTCTCAATAGGTGCAGAAAAGCATTTGACAAATACAGCATCCTTTCTTGATTAAAACCCTTCACAGTGTAGGGATAGAGGGTACATACCTCAATATCATAAAAGCCATCTATGAAAATCCACAGCAAATATCATTCTCGATGGGGAAAAACTGAGAGCTTTTTCCTAAGATCAGTAACAGAGCAGGGATGTCCACTATCATCACTGTTATTCAACATAGTAGTAGAAGTCCTAGCCACAGCAATCAGACAACAGAAAGAAATAAAAGGCATACGAATTGGCAAAGAAGAAGTGAAACTCTCACTTTTTCCAGATGATATGATACTTTATGTGGAAAACCCAAAAGACTCCACTCCAAAACTGCTAGAACCCATACAGGAACTCAGTAAAGTGGCAGGATATAAAATTAATGCACAGAAATCAGTTGCATTTCTATACACTAACAATGTGACAGAAGAAAGAGAAATTAAGGAGTCGATCCCATTGACAACTGCACCCAAAACCATAAGATACCTAGGAATAAATCTAATCAATGAGGCAAAGAATCTGTACTCAGCAAACTATAGAATACTCATGAAAGAAATTGAGGAAGACACAAAGAAATGGAAAAAATTCCATGCTCCTGGATTGGAAGAACAAATATTGTGAAAATGTCTAGGCAACCTAGAGCAATCTACACATTTAAGGCAATCCTTATCAAAACACCATCAACTTTTTTCAAAGAAATGGAACAAATAATCCTAAAATTTGTATGGAACCAGAAAAGACTCTGCATAGCCAGAGGAATGTTGAAAAAGAAAAGGAAACCTGGTGGCATCACAATTCTGGACTTCAAGCTCTATTACAAAGCTGTCATCACCAAGACAGTATGGTATTGGCACAAAAACAGACACCTAGATCAATGGAACAGAATAGAGAGCCCAGAGATGGACCTTCAACTCCATGGTCAACTAATTGTCGACAAAGCAGGAAAGAATGTCCAATGGAAAAAAGACAGTCTCTTCAACAAATGGTGTTGGGAAAATTGGACAGCCTCATGCAGAAGAATGAAACTGGACCATTTCCTTACACCACACACCAAAAGTAGACTCAAAATGGTTGAAAGACCTAAATGTGAGACAGGAGTCCATCAACATCCTAAAGGAGAACACAGGCAGCAACCTTTTCGACCTCAGCTGCAGCAACTTCTTCCTAGACACATCGCCAAAGGCAAGGGAAGCAAGGGCAAAAATGAACTACTGGGACTTCATCAAGATAAAAAAGTTTTGCACAGCAAAAGAAACAGTCAACAAAACCAGAAGACAGTTGTCAGAATGGGAGAAGATATTTGCAAATGACATATCAGGGAAAAGGCTAGTATCCAAAATCTATAAGGAACTTATCAAACTCAACATCCAAAGAACAAACAATCAAATCAAGAAATGGGCAGAAGTCATGAACAGACATTTCTGCAAAGAATACGTCCAAATGACCAACAGACACATGAAAAAGTGCTCAACATCACTCCACATCAGGGAAATTCAAGTCAAAACCTCAATGAGATACCACCTCACACCAATCAGAATGGCTAAAATTGAGTCAGGAAATGACAGATTTTGGTGAGACTGCAGAGAAAGGGGAACCCTCCTACACTGTTGTTGGGAGTGCAAGCTGGTGCAGCCACTCTGGAAAACAGTATGGAGTTTCCTCAAAAAGCTGAAAATAGAGTTACCCTATTACCCAGCAATTGTACTGCTAGGTATTTACCCCAAAATACAAATGTTGTGATCCGAAGGGGCATATGCTCCCCAATGTTTATAACAGCAATGTCCACAATAGCCAAACTATGGAAAGAGCCTAGATGTCCATCAACAGATGAATGGATAAAGAAGATATGATATATATATATATATATATATATATATATATATATATGAATATTATGCAGCCATCAAAAAATGAAAGCTTGCCATTTGCAATGACATGGATCACACTAGAGGGTATAATGCTAAGCAAAATAAGTCAATCAGACAAAAAGAAGTGTCCTCAATGATATGAGGAATTTGAGAAACAAGACAGAGGATCATAGGGGAAGGGAGGGGAAAATGAAACAAGATGAAACCAGAGAGGGAAACAAACCATAAGAGACTCTTAATTTCAGGAAACAAACTGAGGATTGCTGGAGTAGAGGGGGGGTGGGAGGGATAGGGTGGCTGGGTGATAGACATTGGGGAGGGTATGTACTATGGTGAGCGATGTAAATTGTGTAAGACTGATGAATCACAGACCTGTACCCCTGAAATAAATAATACATTATATGTTAACTAAAAAAGTTTAAAAATAAAGATGGCCAGGAGCAAGATGGCGGAGGAGTAGGAGACCTGGATTTCGTCTGGTCTCGGGAATTCAGCTGGATAGGGATCAAACCATTCTGAACACCTATGAACTCAATAGGAGATCGAAGAAAAGAATAGCAACAACTCTCTGAACAGAAAAACGACCACTTTCTGGAAGGTAGGACATGTGGAGAAGTGAATCCGAGGCAATATTCGGGAGGATAGACAGCGGGGGAAGGGGTCTCCGTCGGACGCTTCTGGCAAGTGATAGAGCCGGAGCACAAAATCGGAACTTTTAGAAGTTGGCTCTGCTGAGGGACGTCACTCCGGTGGCTAAGCTGGGGGTGGAACCCTCGCAGGACAGTGTGGTCTAAGGACCCTTGGGGTCACAGAAAGACCGGTGGTGCCTGAGTGCGGCAGAGATCCAGGGTATCAGAGTGGGGAAGCCAGCTGCAGAGACGGAGCCAAGGCGTGGGTTCTCAGCTTGGGGTTGCCATAAACTGTCATTGGTGACAGTCGGGCCACTGCTCCTCCAACAGGGACCCAACAAGCGGCAGATCCGGGGAGACTCCCCTTCCTCCCCCAGAAGGAGCTGCGCAGGAACTCACCTTAGGGATCTGCTGGGTTTGGAGACTCCACACGGGGTTGGATGCCCGAGATAGAAACGCTCAGTCACAGGCCGGGTGAGCATGGAGTGCTGCCGGAGTTGGGGGAGACGGGAGTGACTGACTGCTTTTCTCTGGGGGCACACTGAAGAGTGGGGCCCCAAGTTCTCAGCTCCTCCTGGGCAGAGATTGGGAGGCTGCCATTTTCACTCTTGTCCTCCAAAGCTGTACGGAAAGCTTGCAGGCAACAAAAGCTCCCAAGAGCAAACCCGAGATGATTGCTTAGCCCGGCCCAGCAAGGGCGGGACAATTCCGCCTCCAGCAAAGACATTTGGGAACCACGGCAACAGGCCCCTCCCCCAGAAGATCAGCACGAACAGCCAGCCAAGACCAAGTTTACCAATCAATGAGAACAGGAGAACTCCAGTGCTAGGGGAATACTGCACATAGAATTCATGGCTTTTTTACCATGATTCATTAGTCTTTCAAAATTAATTTTTTTAACTATCTTTTTTTTTAATTTTTCTTTTTCCCTTTTTTAACCAACATCTTATCAATCCCTTTTTTAAAAAAAAAATTTTTCATTTTTAGAGTCATATTCTATCCATCATAGTAGTTACCCTTATTTTTGACATATATATATAAGTTGTTCTCTATTTAAAATTTTGAGACACAGTTTCTTCTAACAGATCAAAATACAACCTAAATCTCTAGTGTAAGGCTTTGTTCTACTCTCCTGCCCAATCACATTCTCTCCCATTTTTTTTTCTTTCTTTCTTTGTTTTTAATCCTCTTCTTTCTTTTTTCAAACACCTTCTTATCAATTCCTTCTTTAAATTCTTTTATAATTTTCATCTTTACAGTTATATTCCATCCCTTCATCGTATCAACACTTATTTTGTACATATTTAAGTCTTTCTTTCTTTAAAATTTTAGGAGGCACTTTTTACTAACAGACCAAAATACACCCAAAATCTAGTGTGTGGCATTGATATATGCACCAGCCTGATTATATTTGATCATATTCTGTTTTTTTTGTTTGTTCTGTTTTTGTTTGTTTTTAACTTTTTCTTTTTCTTTTTTTTATCTCTTTCTTTTTTCATTCTTTCCCATTCTTTTCCCCTGGTTTCAGGTCTTTTCTGATTTTTTAGAGTTTATTTTCTGGGGACGTTGTTAACCTTTTAGCATTTTGTTCTTTCATTCATCTATTCTCCTCTGGACAAAATGACAAGATGGAAAAAATCATCTCAACAAAAAGAACAAGAAGTAGTACCGTCTGCCAGGGACCTACTCAATATGGACATTAGTACGATGTCAGACCTAGAGTTCAGAATCATGATTTTAAAGATACTAGCTGGGCTTGAGAAAAGCATGGAAGTTATTAGAGAAGCCCTTTCTGGAGAAATAAAAGAACTAAAATCTAACAAAGTCGAAATCAAAAAGGCTATTAATGAGGTGGAATAAAAAATGGGGGCACTACAGAAAGGACTGGCATGATATCTTCAGAGCACTAAACGAGAAAAATATGCAGCCAAGAATACTAAATCCAGCTAGGCTGTCATTGAAAATTGAAGGAGAGATAAAAAGCTTCCAGGAAACACAAAAACTAAAGGAATTTGCAAACTCAAAACCAGCCCTCCAAGAAATATTGAAAGGGGTCCTCTAAGCAAAGAGAGACCCTAAAAGCAGTATAGATCAGAAAGGAACACAGACAATATAAGGTAACAGTCACCTTACAGGCAATACAATGGCACTAAATTCATATCTTTCAATAGTTACCCTGAATGTAAATGGCCTCAATGCCCCAATCAAAAGACACAGGCTAGGGCACCTGGGTGGCTCAGTCATTAAGCGTCTGCCGTCGGCTCAAGTGATGATCCCAGGGTCCTGGGATCGAGTCCTATGTCAGGCTCCCTGCTCAGCGTGAAGCCTGCTTCTCCCTCTCCCACTCCCCCTGCTTGTGTTCCTGCTCTCACTCTCTCTCTCTGTCAAATAAATAAATAAAATCTTTAAAAAAAAAACACAGGCTATCAGATTGGATTAAAAAACAAGACCCATCAATATGCTGTCTGCAAGAGACTCATTTTAGACCAAAAGTCACCCCCAGATTGAAAGTGAGGGGTTGGAAAACTATTTACCATGCTAATGGACACCAAAAGAAAGCAGGGGTGGCAATCCTTATATCAGACAAATTAGATTTTAAAACAAAGACTGTAATAAGAGGTGAGGAAGGACACTAAGTCCTACTTAAAGGGTCTATCCAACAAGAAGATCTAACAATTGTAAATATCTATTCCCCTAACTTGGGAGCAGCCAATTATATAAGGCAATTAATAATAAAATTAAAGAAACACATTGACAACAATACAAAAATAGTGGGGGATTTTAACACCCCCCTCACTGAAATGGACAGATCATGTAAGCAAAATATCAACAAGGAAATAAAGACTTTAAATGACACACTGGACCAAATGGACTTCACAGACATATTCAGAATATTCCATCACAAAGCAACGGAATACACATTCTTCTCTAGTGCCCATGGAACATTCTCCAGAATTGATCACATCCTAGGTCACAAGTCAGGTCTCAACCAGTACCAAAAGTTTGGGATTATTCCCTGAATATTTTCAGACCACAATGCTTTGAAACTAGAACTCAATCACAAGAGGAAAGTCGGAAAGAACTCAAATACGTGGAGGCTAAAGAGCATCCTACTAAAAAATGAATAGGTCAACCAGGAAATTAAAGAAGAATTAAAAAAATTAATGGAAACGAATGAAAATGAAAACACAACTGTTCAAAATCTTTGGGATGCCACAACGGCAGTCCTAAGAGGAAAGTATATAGCAATACAAGCCTTTCTTAAGAAACAAGAAAGGTCTCAAATACACAACCTAACCCTACACCTAAAGGAGCTAGAGAAAAAACAGCAAATAAAGCCTAAACCTAGCAAGAGAAGAGAAATAATAAAGATCAGAGCAGAAATCAATGAACTAGAAACCAAAAGAACAGTAGAAGAGATCAACGAAACTAGGAGCTGGTTCTTTAAAAGAATTAACAAGATTGATAAACCCCTGGCTAGACTTATCAAAAAGAAAAGAGAAATGATCCAAATCAACAAAATCATGAATGAAAGAGGAGAAATCACAACCAACACCATAGAAATAAAATTATAAGAACATATTATGAGCAACTCTATGCCAGCAAATTAGATAACCTGGAAGAAATGGATGAATTCCTAGAGCTGTATCAACTACCAAAATTGAACCAGGAAGAAATAGAAAACCTGAACAGACCTATAACCACGAAGGAAATTGAAGCAGTCATCAAAAATCTCCCAACAAATAAAAGTCCAGGGCCAGATGTCTTCCCAGGGGAATTCTACCAAACATTTAAAGAAGAATTAATACCTATCCTACTGAAACTGTTCTAAAAAGTAGAAATGGAAGGAAAACTTACAAACTCATTTTATGAGGCCATCGTTACCTTGATCCCAAAACCAGACAAAGACCCCATCAAAAAGGAGAATTACAGACCAATATCCTTGATGAACATGGATGCAAAAATTCTCTCCAAAATACTAGCAAATAGGATCCAACAGTACATTAAAACGATTATTCACCACGACCAAGTGGAATTTATCCCTGGGCTGCAAGGTTGGTTCAACATCCACAAACCCATCAACATGATACAATACGTTAACAAAAGAAAGAACAAGAATCATATGATCCTCTCAATAGATGCAGGAAATCATTTGACAAAGTACAGCATCCTTTCTTGATCAAAACTCTTCAGAGTTTAGGGATAGAGGGTACATACCTCAACATCATAAAATCCATCTATGAAAAACCTACAGCGAATATCATTCTCAATGGGGAAAACCTGAGAGCTTTCCCCCTAAGGTCAGGAATGCGGCAGGGATGTCCACTCTCACCACTGCTATTCAACATAGTATTAGAAGTCCTAGCCACAGCAATCAGACAACAAAAATAAATCAAAGGCATCCAAATCGGCAAAGAGGAAGTCAAACTCTCACTCTTTACAGATGATATGATACTTTATGTGGAAAACCAAAAGACTCCAACCCAAAACTGCTAGAACTCATTCAGGAATTCAGTAAAGTGGTAGGATATAAAATCAATGCACAAATCAGTGGCATTCCTATACACCAACAACAAGACAGAAGAGAGAGAAATTAAGGAGTTGATCCTGTTTAAAATTGCACCCAAAACCATAAGATACCTAGGAATAAATCTAACCAAAAGACAATGGATCTTTATTCAGAAAACTATTAAATACTCATGAAAGAAATTGAGGAAGACACAAAGAAATAGAAAAACGTTCCATGCTCATGGATTGGAAGCACAAACATTGTGAAGATGTCAATGCTACCTAGAGCAATCTACACATTCAGTGCACTCCCCATCAAAATACCATCCACTTTTTTCAAAGAAATGGAACAAATAATCCTAAAATTTGTATGGAACCAGAAATGACCCCGAATAGCCAGAGGAATGTTGAAAAAGAAAAGGAAACCTGGTGGCATCACAATTCCGGACTTCCAGCTCTATTACAAAGCTGTCATCATCAAGACAGTATGGTACTGGCACAAAAACAGACACATAGATCAATGGAACAGAATAGAGAGCCCAGAAATGGACCCTCAACTCTATGGTCAACTCATCTTTGACAAAGCAGGAAAGAAAGTCCAATGGAAAAAAGACAGTCTCTTCAACAAATGGTGTTGGGAAACTTGGACAGCCACATGCAGAAGAATGAAACTGGACCATTTCCTTACACCACACACAAAAATAGACTCCAAATGGTTGAAAGACCTCAATGTGAGACAGGAGTCCATCAACATCCTAAAGGAGAACACAGGCAGCAATCTCTTCGACCTCAGCTGCAGCTACTTCTTCCTAGAAACATCGCCAAAGACAAGGGAAGCAAGGGCAAAAATGAACTACTGGGATTTCATCAAGATAAAAAGCTTTTGCACAACAAAAGAAACAGTCAACAAAACCAAAAGACAACCGACAGAATGGGAGAAAATATTTGCAAATGACATATCAGATAAAGCGCTTTTATCCAAAATCTATAAAGAACTTATCAAACTCAACATCCAAAGAACAAACAATCCAATTAAGAAATGGGCAGAAGACATGAACAGACATTTTTCCAAAGAAGACATCCAAATGGCCAACAGACACATGAAAAATTCTCAACATCCCTGGGCATCAGGGAAATCCAAATCAAAACCTCAATGAGATACCACCTCACACCAGTCAGAATGGCTAAAATTAACAAGTCAGCAAATGACAGATGTTGGCAGGAATGCAGAGCAAGGGGAATCCTCCTACACTGTTGGTGGGAATGCAGGCTGGTGCAACCACTATGGAAAACAATGTGGAGGTTCCTCAAAAAGTTGAAAATAGAGCTACCTTATGATTCAGCAATTGCACTACTGGGTATTTACCCCAAATATATAAATGTAGGGATCCGAAGGGGTACATGCACCCCAGTGTTTATAGCAGCAATGTCCACAACAGCCAAACTGTGGAAAGAGCCAAGATGTCCATTGACAGATGAATGGATAAAGAAGATGTGGTATATATACCCAATGGAATATTATGCAGCCATCAAAATCAATGAGATCTTGCCATTTGCAATGATGTGGATGGAACTGGAGTGTGTTATGCTGAGCTAAATAAGTCAATCAGAAAAAGACTTGTATCATATGACCTCACTGATATGAGGAATTCTTAATCTCAGGAAACAAACTGAGGGTTGCTGAAGTGGTGGTGGGTGGGAGGGATGGGTTGACTGGGTGATAGGCATTGGGGAGGGTATGTGCTATGGTGAGTGCTGTGAATTGTACAAGACTGTTGAATCACAGATCTGTACCACTGAAACAAATAATGTAATATATGTTAAGAAAAAAAAATGAAGAAGAAGAAGATAGGAGGAGGGGAAGAATGAAGGGGTGTAAACCGGAGGGGGAGATGAACTATGAGAGACGATGGACTCTGTAAAACAAACTGAGGGTTCTAGAGGGGAGGTGGGTGGGGGATGGGTTAGCCTGGTGATGTGTATTGAAAAGGGCACGTTCTGTGTAGAGCACTGGGTGTTATGCACAAACAATGAATCATGGAACACTACATCAAGAACTAATGGTGTAATATATGGTGATTAACATAACAATAAAAATTTAAAGAATAAAAAAGTTTAAAAATAAATAAATACATATAAATAAATAAATAAATAAATAAATAAATAAATAAATAAATAAATAAATAAAACATGTCTAAAAAAAGAGTACACCTATCCTAATGAACACTGAATAATGTATAGAATTTTTTGGCAGGAGGAAATGTGTGATTTTTTTAGTAAAGAATGTCAAGAAATTTTCCCTGAGAATGGCACATATTATGACCTCAAGAAAGAGCAAAGGTAAGGAAGATATGTATGGGAGAGAGTTTTTCCAGAAGGAAAACACATGCAGAGGCCTTGTTGCCGGAAAGAACGAAATTGATTTAAGAAACTGAAATAAAAACAATGAGGTTGTAATTATGGGAAAATATGGTGAAAATGGAGCTGGAGAAATGGGTCAGGCCATTCCACTCAGAGCCTGTAGCAATTTGTTAGGATTTTGGTCTTCATTCTAAGAGTAATATGAAGAAAGCATTAAAGTGTTATTAGGAAAAGACAAGGTTGTGTGAAATGATCAAATTCATGTTTTGGGAAGGCCACTTTGGCAGCAGTGTGGAGAACATGTGGAGTATGAATTCAGAAGTAACTAGTAGAAGATCCTTCTATTAATTAAAGTAAGAGATTAAGGTTTTGCCAGTGCAATTGGAAATAATATTCAAAATAGTAACAACATATTTAAGAGATATTTAGGAGTTAGTTATCACTGACAGGATATGGTGATAGATTATATTTGGGTAAGGGAGAGAAAAATCTTGAGAATAATTTTCAGGTCTCTAGATAAATGTTGGATACATTCACTGAGCAAAACTCTAGAAAAGAAACAGATTTAAAGATCAATAACATGTTGAGCAATACTGAGATGGTGGTGCTTTGGGGGCTTTGAGTGGAAAAGCCAAGTAGACATTTGAATATAGATGTCTGCTGTTCATAAGAATAACTTGGCTAGAGTTTTAATTCTGGGAATTTCAATATATGCATGATCATTAAAGCCAAGATTTTGGATAAGATCACCTACATAGAGAGTAAATATAGAGGGAACAGATAATAAAATACAATAGAAGGGCCTGAGACTCACTATGGACTCAGGGGCACTTGGTCTGTCTTTAGAAGAAGCATATGGATTCTGCGGGGTCCTAGTGTGGCAGCTAAGGGACTGCTATCCAATATGCTGAGCTCCTAAGATGGACTTGGATACCTTGGGAGATGGTACATGAGGTCTGTACATAGAGGCTAGATGGTTTTCCAGCAGAGATGCTGCACAAAGTCTTCAAGCCTCAAACAAGGGAGAGATGGCACTGGACGCTCTCTAAACTGCCACTGGATCTTTTTTGTTTTTGTTTTTTGTAGTTTCAAGTTTTCATTTAAATTCCAGGTAGTTAACATATAGTAGAATATTAGTTTCAGGTGTAGAATTTAGTGATTCATCACTTTAATAAAACACCCAGTGCTCATCACAAGTGTCCTCCTTAATACCCATTTAAAAAATCCCCCTGCACACCTCCCCTCCAGGAACCCTCAGTGTGTTCTCTATAGGTATGAGTCTGTTTTATGGTTTGCTGGCACGAGCCAAGCTACTCATGCTGTTTGACAAAGTCCAAGTATGGGGGACAATCCTGAAAATGAGGAGACTCCACAGCTGGCTCCTGCTACTTCCTTTCATTTTGTTTGCAGCAATCTTTATGATCATGGGATTTTTTTCTGGGGTTTCATGATAAAATGATTTATAAATTTAGTTATGCCTATGTAAGCAATCACAATGAAACTGATTCCAAAAAGGCTGACGATGGGCCAAGAAGTAAAAATACCCAATGTCCTCCAATCTGTAAGGGAGCTGTTGGATCCAGGCCCAGTAAAAGTCGCTATTGATGAGATTCCTTGGGCACCTCTGAAACATCAGAGTTCTAGGAAAGGAAAATCTCATGTCATTCCCACAGTACAGGGACCTCCCTATGTTACTTTGATAGGATAGAGTGCACACATTGTAAGTTGCCTTGGGAGCAAGAATAAACTTTAGATAATCTTTAAGCAAGAGTAAAAATATAACTTTTTCCGCATTAGCACACAATAACAGATAGGTTACGCTTCGTCTCGCACGGTCACACTCTGTCTAGTACCTTTGTTTTTAAATCCAAAATGATTTAAGATGATTGTAATAAGATGTAAAAAATAAAATCACATGTTATGAAAGAATGGAAAAAACAAGGAAATACTCTAATGTATAAATAAAGTCCCTCCGAGGCTATCAGGAGGAGATGCTTGCAACCTGATCCTGTGTCCGTGTCTCCTCACTCTCCGACGCCATCCTTTCCTTCAAGGACCCTTCCCCTGCTGGAGCTGGACTCCGGCAGTTTGCCTCTCTTTTCCCCCCTTGTTTAATCTGTTTTGTTTCTTAAATTCCACATGAGTGAAATCACATGGTATTTGTCTTTCTTTGACTGACTTATTTCACTTAGCATAATATACTGTAACCCCATTCATCCCATTGCAAATGGCAAGACTTCATTCTTTTTTTATAGCTGAGTAGTAACACATTATATGTATAATATATAAGATTTTATATATATATATATAAAGATTATATATATATATAATCTTTTCATGTGTCTGTTAGTTAGCTGTATAGCTGTATGTCTTCTTCGGAAAAATGTCTATCCATGTCTTCTGCCCAGTTCTTAACTGGGTTATTTGTTTTGGTGGTATTGAGTTTAGTAAGTTCTTTATAGATTTCAGACACTAACACTTTATCAGATATGTCACTTGTAAATATCTTCTCCCATCCTGAAGCTTTTTTTAAAAGAAATATTTATTTATTTATCTGAGAGAGAAAGAGAGAGAGAGAAAGAGCACTTGTGGGCACAGGGTGGAGGGGCAGAGGGAAAGGTGGTGAGAATACAAGCAGACTCCATGCTGAACACAGAGCCAACCCTGGGGTTCCATCTTATGACCCCAAGATCACAACCTGAGCAGAAAAAACAGGAATCAGATGCTCAACCCAGGCACCCCTGAAGTTTTCCTTTTAGTATTGTTGATTGTTTCTTTCACTGTGCAGAACTTTTATCTTGATGAAATCCAATAATTCATTTTTGCTTTTTTCCCTTTGTTTCAGTAGATGTGTCTGGTAAGAAGTTGCTACAACTGAAGTCAAAGAGGTTGCTGCCTCTGATTTCTAGGATTTTGATGGTTTCCTGTCTCATATTTAGGTCTTTCATCCATTTATTTTTGTGTATGGTGTAAGAAAGTGGTCCAGTTTCATTATTTTGCATGTTGCTGTCCACTTTTCCCAACGCCATTTATTGAAGAGATTGTCTTTTTTTCCCATTGGATTTTCTTTCCTGCTTTATGGAATATTAGTTGTGGGTCTGTTTCTGAGTTTTCTATTCTATTCCTTTGATCTATGTGTCTGTTTTTATGCAAGTACCATACTGTCTTTATCACTAAAGCTTTGTAATATAGCATGAAGAACAGAATTGTGATGCCTCCAGGTTTGGCTTTCTTTTTAAAGATTATTTTGGCTATTTGGGGTCTTTTGTGGTTCCATACTTTTAGAATTATTTGTTTTAGCTCTGTGGAAAATGCTGGTGGAATTTTGATAAGGATTGTATTAAATGTGTAGATTGCTTTGGATACTACAGAAATTTTAACAATATTTGTTTAATAAGCATAGAATGTTTTTGTATTTATTTGTGTCATCTTTATTTCTTTCATATGTGACCTATAGTTTTCAGAGTATCGATCTTTTACCTCTTTGGTTAGGTTTATTCCTAGGTATCTTATGATTTTTGACACAATTGTAAAGGGATCAATTCTTTGATTTCTCTTTCTGCTACTTTATTATTGGTGTATAGAAATGAAACTGATTTGTGTACTTTGATTGTGAATCCTGCAACTTTACTGAATCCGTGTATCGGTTCTAGCAATTTTCTGGTGGGGTCTTTCAGGTTTTCAACAGAGTATCAATTTGTCTGCAAAGAGTGAATATTTGACTTCTTCCTTGCTGATTTGGACACCATTTATTTCTTTTTGTGTTCTGCTTGCTGAGGCTAGGACTTACAGGTATATGTTAAATAACAGTGGTGAGAGTGGACATCCCTGTCTTTTTCCTGACCCTGAGGAAAAGCTGTCAATTTTTCCCCATTGAGGGTGATATTAGCCGTGGGTCTTTCATATATGGCCTTTATTATGTGGAAGTAGAATGAGTTTGCAAGTTTTTGTTCTGTTTCTATTTTTTGCAACAGTTGTAGAGGAATAGGTATTAATTCTTCTTTAAATGTTTGGATAAAGAAGATATGGTTCGTATGCACAATGGAATATTACTCAGCCATCAAAAGGATAAATACCTATCATTTGCATTGACATGGATGGAACTGGAGGGGATTATGCTAAGTGAAATAAGTCAAGCAGAGAAAGACAATTATCATATGGTTTCACTCATATGTGGAACATAAGGAAGAGCACGGAAGACCATAGGGGAAGGGAAGGAAAACTGAATGGGAAGAAATCAGAGAGGGAGACAAACCATGAGAGACTCTGGACTCTGGGAAACAAACTGAGGGTTACAGAAGGGAGGGGCTGGGGGATGGTGTAACAGGGTGATGGGTATTAAGGAGGGCAGGTGTTGTGATGAGCACTGGGTGTTATACACAACTAATGAATCGTTGAACACTACATCAAAAACTAATGATGTACTATATGCTGGCTAACTGAAAATTAATAATAATAATAAATGTTTGGTAGAATTCACCTGGGAAGCCATCTGGCCCTGGACTCTTATTTTTCGGGAGATTTTGATTACTAATTTAATTTCCTTGCTGTTATGGGTCTGTTCAGGTTTTGTATTTTTCCTGTTTCAGTTTTGGTAGTTTTTTGTAGGAATTTATCCATTTCTTCCAGATTGCCTAATTTGTTGGCATATAATTGCTCATAATATTCTCTTATAATTGTATTCCTGTGGTGTTTGTTGTGATCTCTCCTCTTTCACTCATGATTTTACTTATTTGTGTCCTTTCTTTTTTCTTTTTGTTAAGTCTGGCTAAGGGTTTCTAAGTCTTATTAATTCTTTCCAAGAACCAGCTCCTAGTTTTATTGATTTGTTCCATTTTTTAAATTTCTATATCATTGATTTCTTCTCTAATCTTTATTATTTCTCTTCTCCTCCTGGATATAGGCTTTATTTGCTGTTCTTTTTCCAGGTCCTTTAGGTGTAAGTTTAGGTTGTGCATTTGGCAATTTTTCTTGTTTCTTGAGGAAGGTCTGTATTGTTACATAATTCCCTCTTAGGACCACATTTGCTGCATCCCAAAGGTTTTGAACTTTCATGTTTTCATTTTCATTTACTTTCATTTTTTAAAAAAATTCTTCTTTAATTTCCTGGTTGACCCATTCATTCTTTAGTAGGATGTTCTTTTACCACTGTGTATTTGTGGTACTTCCAAATTTCTTCTTGTGGTTAATTTCAAGTTTCATAGCATTGTGGTCTGAAAATATGCAGTGTATAATCTAAATATTTTTGTATCAGTTAAGACCTGATTTGTGACTCAGTATGTGATCTCTTCTGGAGAATGTTCCATGTGCACTTGAAAAGAATGTGTATTCTGCTGCTTTAGGATCAAATGCTCTGAATATATTTATTAAGTTCAACTGGTCCAGTGTGTTATTCAAAGCACTTGTTTCCTTTCTGATCTTCTGCTTCAATGATCTGTCCATTTTAGGATCTCTGTGAGTGAGATCTTAAAATCCCCTAGTATTATTGCAATATTATCAATGAGTTTATTTAGTTTTGTTATTAATTGGTTTATCATTTGGTTGCTACCAAGATAGGGGCAAGAATATTCCAATTGTTAGCTCTTCTTGTTGGATAGACCCTTTTATTATGATATAGTGTCTTTCTTCATCTCTTATTACAGTCTTAGGTTTAAGATCTAGTTTGTCTAATAACACTATAGTTACTCCAGCTTCTTTTTGATATCTATTAGCATAATAAAATGTTCTCCACCCCCTTACTTTCAATCTGGAGTTGTCTTGAGGTCTAAAATGAGTCTCTTGTAAGCAGAATATCAATAGGTCTTGTTTTTTTAAACTATTCTGATACCCTATGTCTTTTGATTAGAGCATTTAATCAATTTATATTCAGAGTAATTATTGAAAGATATGAATTCAGTGCCATTGTATTACCTGTAAAGTTTCTGTTCCTGTAGATTGTCTTTGTTCCTTTGTGGCCTTTGTTACTTTTGGGCTTTCTCTTCACTCAAAGGATCTCCTTTAATATTTCTTACAGGGCTGGTTTAGTGTTCACAAATTCCTTTAGTTTTTGTTTGTCCTGGACACTCTTTATCTCTCCTTCTATTCTGAATGACAGCCTTGTTGGACAAAGTATTCTTGGCTGCATATATTCCCATTTAGCATGTTGAATATATCATGCCACTCCTTTCTGGTCTGCCAGATCTCTGTGGACAGGTCTGCTGCCAGCCTTATTTGTCTACCCTTGTCAGTTAAGGACCTCTTGTCCTGCACTGCTTTCAGGATTTTCTCTTTATCTTTGTAATTTGCAAGCTTCAGTATAATATGTCGAGGTGTTGGCCTATTTTTGTTGATTTTGTGGGGGGTTCTCTGTGCCTCCCAAACTTGAATGCCTGTTTCCTTCCCTAGATTAGTGAATTTGTCAGGTATAATTTGTTTAAATAAACCTTCTGCCCCTTTCTACCACTCCTCATCTTCTGGGACTCTTATAATATGGATGCTATTTTGCTTTATGGAATCACTGAGGTCTCTAAGTCTCCTTTTGTGATCTAAAATGTTTGTTTCCCTCTTCTTTTCAGCTTCTTTATTTTCCATCATTTTATCTTCTATATCACTGATTCGCTCTTCTGCTTTGTTCATCCTCATTTTTAAGGCTCCTCTTGGGATTGCATCTAGATAACAGCAGTTTTAGTTCCTGCCTGACTAGATTTTAGTTCTTTTATCCATATAGTAAGGGATTCTCTAGTGTCTTCTATGCTTTTTTTCCAAGCCCAGCTAGTATATTTATAATTATTGTTTTAAATTCTAGTTCAGAAATCTTACTTATATCCATATTAATTAATTCCTCGTCAATAAGTACTACATCCTGTTCTTTCTTTTGGGGTGAGTTTCTCTTTCTCTTCATTTTGTCTAAAGAAAAAAAGAAGAAAGAAAAAGAAAAAAAGTAAAAAACAATAACAACAACAAAAACTTCAGGAAGTGTTTCTGGCATAAGCTGTATATACTTTGCTGTTGCATTTTAGCTGCTTTTTCCCATTGATATGTCATCTATAGAGGTCCTTCTTCCTGGTAGTGGGGAGTGTTTGGATCTTTAACTAGGTGTGCTTTGATTTGTTTGTGAAGATAAGCCTGGGGAAAAAAAGAAAAAAATAGTCCTGATCCAAGACTAGAGAGTAAGATCAAAAATGCAAACAAACAGAGAAACAAAAAACCTTATAAGCTGAATCCAAAGACTAAGAAAGGAAGAAGGGAAAAAGTGTAAAGAAAGAAGAAAAGAGAAAAAATTAAGCCTAATCTGAAAAACAAGAGAAGGAAACAAACCAAAAAATGAACAAAAAAATTATAAGCCTGACACCAAAAAGAAAAAAAAAAGATGAAGAGAAAAGAGAAAAAGAAAAAGTATAGATATAGATATAGATAGATATACATATCCATATACATAAAGATAAAAAATAAAAATATAAGAAAAAGAAAAAGATAAAAATTTAAAAATTAAGAAAAAAAAAAGAAGAAAAAGAAAAGAAGCAAACCTCAACCTCTTTCCCACAGAAACTGACATTTTGGAGCACTCTTTAATCAGTAGACTTAGTAAATGTGAGGGGGGCCTGTGTTCTTCTTATGTGGGATAGGACTGCTGGGCTGGCTCACAAGCTGACTTGCCCTTGTAAAGATGCCCCTCTCAGGCACAAGGGGACAGGGTTTAGCGTAGGGGACCCCAGCCTCCACTGGAGCTGCTGTATTTCTCTCTGAAGTCAGACTGTGCTAATAGTTGGGGTGAAGGACAGGTGGGGGAGGAGGAAGTATATGGCATCCCCCCTCCCTCTTGTTCCCAGTGAAGGGAACTCTTGGCCACTGCTGTTCAGGAGGTCCTCACAGAAAAGCAAACAATCTCTTATATCCTGGGTTTTCATTAGTTCTCTGCCCTTAACCTGTATGTTCCTGGGCTGTTGGTGCACCCAGTACCACAGATCTCCTATATTTTATCTCTGGCCCATGGCTGCTATTAAAAACTCCAAGTTTTAAAGGGCCTGTCAAGTTGTGGACCCCTTCCCCCCACCGAAGAGAGGCTCACAGTACACCCAGCACCATCTTGTCCCAGAAAAGCGGTCACAGTTTGCACACAGAGGCTAGAGTTTATTGTAATGCTCAGTGAAAAGCAGGAATCAGCAACTCAGTGCCCTACTCCATTCTGTCCAGAAAAGCAGTTGCACAGAGTTTTGAATCTATTGTGGCAAACAGCGACAAGCAGTGGCCAGGTTATCTGCAGTCTTCTTACATTTCTGCTCTCTGCTCAGTTCTGTCCCAGAAAAGCAGCCACTTGGTGGGTACACAGGGGTTTAAGCCTATTGTGGCTCACACTGAAAAGCTGTTAAGAGGTTATCTGACCTCTGTACACAGTTCTGTCCCTGCTGTTTAGTGCTGCTCAATGGCTCCCAGCTGGGCTTTTGTCCTTGGAGAGGCAAAATAATGCTATTCCAAATGTGCTCTGGGAAGGGTAGCAATCTCTCCCAGTGAGACCCAGGGGATCTCCTCACCATGGCTTATTGTGCAATCCTTACCTGCTGTGCTCTCTCTCCTGCTCTCTCCCTCTTCCTGACTTTGCTCTGCAAAAAGGGTTTCCTTCCCTTGGCAACCCTGAGGCTTTTCTCTCCCCCAATTCATGACTCTGAACCTCGCATCTGCCATGTTCTCTCCCTCTAACTGTGCAGGTTGTTTTCTTAATTCTCAGCTTATATTCCTAGTTGTTCAAAATAGTTGGTTGTTGCTCTAGCTCTGTTTGAGGGACTAGGCAAGCTCAGGGTCCCACTACTACTCCACCATCTTCTGTAGAAAGCTCATATGTATAATTTAAGAAACAAAACACATGAGCAAAGGGAAAAAAAGAGAGATTGGCAAACAAAGAAACAGACTCTTAACTATAGAGAACAAACTGGTGGTTAACAGAATGGAGGTGACGGGGGTGGGAGGGATGGGGTGGTTGGGTGGTGGACATTGGGGAGGGTGAGTGCTATGAATTGTGTACGACTGATGAATCACAGACCTGTATCCCTGAAACAAATAATACATTATATGTTAATAAAAACAATTAAAAAAATAAAATCATCATTAAAAAAGAGTGGAGGTGAGTGGGGGGATGGGTTAAATAGGTCATGGGCATTAAGGAGTACACTTTTTGTGATGAGCACTAGGTGTTGTATGGAAGTGTTGAATCACTACATTGTGCACCTGAAACTAATATTACACTGTATGTTAACTTACTGGAATTTAAATTAAAAAAACTTTAAAAAAACTCCATAAAAATTTAAAACTTTTGTGCTTCAAAGGACATCAATAGCATGTAAAGACATCCTATAGAATGGTAAATAATTTTTGCAAGTCATGTCTCTGATATGGGACTTGTGGCATGAATACACAAAGATTTCTTACAACTAAACAATTCAAGTATGAATAGCCTAATATAAATATGGACAAAAGACTTACATAGAGATTTCTGTAAAGATATACAAATACTCAGTAAGAACAAAAAGATACTCAAAATCATTAGTCATTAGGAAAATGTAAATCAAAATCATACTGTAATACCACTTAATGATCTCTAAAAGAAGTAGTAATAGGAGAACAGACATTAACAAATGTGGTGAGGATATGAATAAATCACAACCTTTATACACTGCTCATAATATTTTATAATGGGATTTATACTTTACAAAAGAGTCTGGAAGTTTCACAAAAGATTAAACATAGAGTTACCATATGACTTAGCAAGTCCATTGCTAGGCATGTATCCAAGTGAATTAATGACATATGTCCACACAAAAATCCCACACTAATGTTAATAACAGTATTATTCTAATAACCAAAAAGTGTAAGTCACCCAGATAACCACCAGTCAGTGAGTGGATAAATAAAATGTAGTTTATTCATGCAATGAAATATTATTTGACAATATAGCAAATGAAGTCCTAATAAATGCTACAACATGGCTGAACCTTGAAAATGTTATATTAGTAAAAAATAAATCATGAATGACTACATATTGTCTAATTCCATTTATATGAGATGCTAAAATAGATAAATTCATAGAAAAAAGAAGGAAAAAAATATTGTTGGTTGCCTATGGCTGAAAGAATGAGGAGAAAATGGGAGGAACTGCTAATGAATGCAGTGGTATCTTTTAAGATGATAAAACTGTTTGAGAATTGATTGTGATGGGGGCTCCCAGGTGGCTTAGTCGGTTAAACACTGGACTCTTGATTTCAGATCAAGCATGATCTCAGGGTTTTGAGATTGAGCCCTGTGTGGGGCTCTGTGCTCAGTGAAGAGTCTGCTTGAGATTCTCTCTCTCCCTCTCCCTCTGCCCCTCCCCTGCTTGCTCTTTCTCACTCTTAAATAAAATAAAATAAAATAAAATAAAATAAAATAAAATAAAATTAATTGTGATGATTACAAAACTCTGTGAATATATTAAAATCTATTTGATCATGGACTTTAAATAGGTGAATTACATAAATTGTAAGCCTGTAAATCTGTTATTAAATATAGCATAAAAGGAATAAAAAACTTAATAATAAAATCAAAAAAAGCACAAAACTTATACACTGAAAACTGTAAAACATTTTTTTTGAAGAAAGAAAAGAAGAAAACTAAATAAAAGGAAATACAGCATATGTTCATGGATTAGAAAATGATCTCATTAAAATGTCAATATTTCCCCAAATTGATCTGCATATTCACTGAAATTTTTATTAAAATTCCAGCTTGATTCTTTTTTGCAGAAATTTATAAGATCTAAGTTCATATGAGAATGCAAGAGACCTAGCTTAGTCAGAATAATCTTGAAAAAGTAGAAACATGTTGGAATATTCATTTTTTCCAATTTCAAGATTAAGTATAAAAATATAATAGTTAAGACAATGTGATAATGACAAAAGGATAGACATATAAATCAATGGAATTGAATTTAGGATCAAGAAACTTACCCTCACATTTATGGTCAATTGGTTTTCAACACTGGTGCCAAGATAACTCAAAGGAGAAAGAATAGTCTTTTCAACAAATGATTCTGGAACAACTGGTAATCCACTTGTGCAACAATGAGGTCTGACCCCAAGCTCACACCATACAGAAAAATTAACTAAAAACGAATCATAGACCTAAATGTAGGAAACAAAACCATAAAACTCTTAAAAGAAACCAGCAATAAATCTTTATGACTTTTGTTAGACAAAGACTTCTTAATTACGACACCAAAAGCACAAATTACAAAAGAAATATGGATAAATTGGATTTCTTCAAAATTAAAATACTGTGTGCTTCAAATAACACCATCTCTACAGGAAGGATGGAACCAGGGATTGGTGTTAGTCAGTTTGGGCTGCTATAACAAAATGCACATACTGGGTGTCTTTAACAATAGCCATTTATTTCTTCCAGTTCTGGAGGCTAGAAAGTCCAAGATCAAGGTACTAGCAGATATAGATCTTGTTGAGGGACATTTTCATGGTTTGTAGACAACCCCCGTTGCTATATGCTTGCATGGTTTTTCCTCAGTGCACATGCATGGAAAGAAAAAAAGAGAGCTCTTCTGTCTCTTTCTCTTATAAAGGTACTACTTCCATCATGACGGTACCACCCCAATGACCTCATCTAAATTTACTTTCCAAATGCCCACCTTCTAAATACCATCAAAATGGGGGTTAAGGCTTCAACATGTGGAGTTTGAGGGAGAGAAAAACATGTAGTCCATAACAGTATCCTCAGAATGTTAGAGGAGAATAGGCTTTTACAGACCCTACAGTCAAATATCTTCACTCAACAAATGAAGGTTTTGAGGCCTATAGAGGGAAAAAGACTCATCCAAGGTTACAAAATAGAGACTAGCTTCCAGGTGTTTTGATGCTCATTCCATATTCATTAAACACACCCCTTTTGGAAGTGTGTTGATCCCAGTGTATATCTTTGCTTTTAATATGCAATTATTCATTAAATTAAAAAAATCATTTGTACTAGTTCACACAAATCATTATTTTATTGGTATCTCATCCATAGCAGTTTCAACTTCCCTATACATACTGGATAAAGCTTCTCAGAAATGTCACAGGCAGTTGGAATGGTGGTCTTTCTTTTGAGAGTATGTGATATCCCAAATTCCCCTTTGAACATTCCCTTCTCTTTAAATATTTTTTTAAAGATTTTATTTATTTATTTGAGAGACAGAGAGAATGAGAGAGAAAGCACATGAGATGGGCGGAGGGTCAGAGGGAGAAGCAGACTCCCTGCTGAGCAGGGAGCCCGATGCGGGACTCGATCCCGGGACTCCAGGATCATGACCTGAGCCGAAGGCAGTCGCTTAACCAACTGAGCCACCCAGGCGCCCCCCTTCTCTTTAAAACCAAAAACAAAAAGACACTAAATCCCACCCTCCTAGTTACTCATGGACATTTATCCAGCAAATATCTCTCTCTTTCATTGCCCACATTCCCTTCTCTGCTGCATCATTTTCATCAGTATATCATTGGCATATACATGTATGTGTATATACATAAATATATACATAAAATTAATATATGTATATATGTATTTAAATTCATATTTATATATTTATGTATATATAAATATATACACACATGTATACAAAATATATATAGTAAAAGTTATTATATATACATACTGTGCACTATACTCCCACATTTTATCTCAAGCCAGAACCCTTCCTACAAACTATGTACTAATATCCAACTGTATACTATAAATCTCCTTTTGGATGTCTAGTAGACATCTCACACTTATCATATCAAAGTATAATATCTTCATATCCCCCAATATTCCCTCTAGTTTCCCTCACCTTATTTAATGCCAATCTTAGCCTTTTAGTTGTTTAGGTCAAAAAGCTTAGAGTCATCTTTGACTTGTGTCTTTCTCACTTCTTACAGTCAATACATCAAAAATCAATAAATTCTGTCTTCTCTGCCTTCAAAATATCTCCCAAATCCCATGACTTCCCACCACGTTTATCACTATCACTCTGGTCTAAGATATCATCAATTTCCTCTGGACTATTACAATACCCACTTTATTGATCTCTTTGCTTTGATACCTGCCTAAATATTCCTCCTCCTCATATTCACAGTGCTATTCTCTCATTTTCTTCCTTATATGCTTAATATTGCCTTATAAGAAAGGAATTCCATAAAAGCCCAATATCAAATGATATCTTTCAGCCACTCACTATCTATTCACATTACTCTACGTTGCTCTATAGAACTTAAAATCACCTGACAGTATATTTAGCAAAATATAAGCTCCATGAGGGCAGGAACTTTGTTTCATTCACATCCAGAATCCCAAGAGTCTAGAACAGTGCCTAACTCAGAGTGTTACCTACTTAGTTAGGTGTTTCATCTCCAGTTGTGGGCAGGAGATGGAGGAATTGCATTTTTCACAACAATCTAGGAGAGAGGGATTCTTTAACTTAATGTGTCTGACAGGCATATTGCTATGTTGTTTTCATTTTCCTTATTTATACATTAGAGCCTTTTCAATTCCCACCCTCCCTTGCATTGAAGTAAGTCAAATGACTAGTTCCCATGTCTAGGTGGAATCTAGGTGGAAGCAATATAAGGTATTTCTAGGCCAATACCCAATGAGATCCTTCTCATCTTTCTCTCTTCCAACTGTGCAACTAGAATCAAAGGACTCTAAGATAATAAAGCTACACAATGAAAGGAACTTTGATTCCTTGTTTGCCATATGGAAAAGAGCATCTCAAGAGAACCATTGAATGGAGTATAGTGTGAATCAAAATAAAGTTTTTTATTTTTCTAAACCATTGAGATGTGGACTCATTTGTTATGGTAGCTAGTATTAGCCAATTTTTTTCAAGGTGTAATTATTGAAGTCCTCTCCTTTCCTGGCGTCAGTGCAAATAAACTAAAACAGCTGGAATTGAATTCTCCAAGAGCTCTGTCCAATTGTTTGTATAGCATTCTGAACACACACAAATTCAACCTGAGAAGTAAGAAGATTTATTTGGATCTCCACAAGCAGAAAAATGACTACTTTTTGCAAGGTAGAAAGTGCAGAACCTTGAATCTTCAGGGGAAATATCAGAAGATAAACGGAGGGGGGAGGGAGCCTCCATAAGCTGGCCACTAGAAAGTGATATAACACCAGAGCAAAAACTTGGGACCCATGGAAATCTGCTCTAGTGAGAGGCACTCCCTTCTGAAAAGGGCACATGGGATTAATAGGACAGAATTCTAGGTGGATCATTGTGGTCTCAGGATGCCAGGAACCGATATAGTGCCCAAGCAGTGGAGCAGGGAGACTGGTTATGGTCAGCGAGCCCAGAAGGGACTCTCAGCTCTGGTCACCTTAAACCATGAGCCAAGCCAGTAGAGAGACCACCCACTGCTTGACCACCCTGAAAAGGACTAGAAGGTGCAGGCTATTTAACATCCTAGGGGACATATAAAATGGCTTGCACCCATGACAGGGCAACAACTCTCAGGGTGGTGTGGCCCACAAAAAGACACTGGGGAAGCTCCCAGTGTGACAAAGGAGCTGCAGAAGAGGGTTCATATGTGAGCCCACAGCCACTAGCAGTTGCAGAGTCACAAAGTACAGAGACCCTCGAGGGTCCCCGTAACTCAACCAGGAGAAGTGCAGCCAGTGGAAGCCGTGGGATTCAGCAGTTTGTCACATAAAGAGCCCACACCCATGACTGTACAACAGCTCTCAGGGTGATGTAACTCCTAAAGGGACACTGGGACAGCACCCAGCATGACCTGAGAGCTACATGTGCAAGTCCATAGCCACTAGCAATTGCAGTCACAAAGCACAGAGATGCTCAGTGGGTCCTGGTGACTCCCCTGGGAGAGATGCAGTGGGCATGAATTGCATGAGTCTCTGGAGTTTGGTACGCACAGAGGTGAAGAAGGTTTGACCTGGAGGATTTGTTGAGGGGAGGGACCATGACATTGTGGTTCTGGGTCTGAGATTCCTACATGGCCATATTTGCTCTGACCCTCCAAAGAGAAGCTGAAAGACGCCAGGGAATAAAAACCACACAGACAATCAGCTCACATAAAGACCAGCCCCCTGACAAGGGGTGGGGCAACTCCACCTAGGCAAAGATGCCTGAGAAGCCCAGCAGCAGCCCCCCCCCCCCAGAGGACAGACTGGAAGAACAAGAGAATGATGAGCTTATTTCCCACAGGACTATAAAAAAACTCCAGCACCAGGGGAAAATAACATAAGGAGCTCCAGGTGTTCCCTCACAGCTCATGTATACTTCCAGCTAAAATTTTACATTTCTTTTTTAGTTTCTTTTCTTATTCTTTTTTCTTTTTTTTTTTTACCCTGTTCCCATTTCAAGTAGATTATATCCTAACCTGTTTTTAACTTTTTTTTTCACATATATGTTTTATAGATTTATGCCCCATACTATCCCATTTTTCACTCTATTCAAAATTGAATCAGATAAAATTATCTGATTTATTCTGATTTCTGTGCAATTTTGGGATATTGTGTCTTCTAACACATAGACCAAAAATCTATCAGGAACAGGCCAATCACCTTGCTTTGTCTGACCTAAGAGATTATAATCTCTCTCCCCAACACCTCCCATTTTTTTTCTTTCTTTTTACTGTTTTGGATCATCTTGGCTTTGGTTGAGAATCTGTGGTACCTTTTGACCACTTTGGATTTTTTTGTAGATGCATTTCTTGGGTTGTGGTTGGTATTTCAGACTCTGTTCATTTGCTCAACCATCCCTTGACAGAATGACTAGGAGGAGGAACTCCCAACAAAGAAAAGAAACAGACACAATGTTCTCTGCCACGGATCTAATGGATATGGATATAAACAAGATGTCAGAGATAGAGTTCAATATAGCAATCATGAACTTAATAGCTAGGCTTGAAAAAAACGTCAGAGACAATATAGAATCTCTAAGGGCAGAAATACGATCTAATCAGGCCGAACTTAAAAATGCTGTAAATGAGATGCTGTCTAAACTAGATACTCTAACAGCCAGGGTAAATAAGGCAGAAGAACGAATTAGTGATTTAGAAGATAAGCTGACAGAAAGGAAGGAAGTCAAAGAAGATAAGGGTAGGCAGCTAGAAGCTCATGAGAATGGACTTAGAGAGATCAATGAGGACATGAAACATTCCAATGTCAGAATTGTCAGGATCCCTGAGGGGTTGGAGAGAGAAGACTAGAAGGCATATTTGAGTAAATCATAGCTAAGAACTTCCTTAATCTGAAGAAGGAAACAAGCATTTTTATCCAAGAGGCAGAGAGAAGTCCTCCCAAAATTAATAAAAATAGATCAACTCTCAGACATGTAATAGTGAAACATTCAAATCTTAGAGTCAAGGAAGCTATCCTGAGAGCAGCTAGAGGGAAGATTATTTATGTGTGGAGGGAGGAACATTAAAATAACATCAGATCTATTAACAGAGACATGGCAAGACATATTCAGGGTACTAAATGAGAAGAACATACCCCCCAAAATACTTTATCTAGCAAAACTGTCATTCAGAATGGGCGGAAAGATAAAGAGCTTCCAGGACTGGCAGAAAGTGAAAGAATATGTGACCACCAAGCCAGCCCTGCAAAAAACATTAAGGGGGATTCTATAAAAGAATAAAGACCCCAAGAGTAATATAGACCAGATATTTACAGAGACAATCTACAGAAATAGACTTTATAGGCAATACAATGACACTAAATTCATATATTTCAAAATTTACTCTCAAAGTGAATGGGCTGAATGCTCCCATCAAAAGGCACAGGGTTTCAGACTAGGAAAAAAAAAAGCAGGAACATCCATATGCTGTCTGCAAGAGAATCATTTTGAACCTAAAGACACCTCCAGATTGAAAGTGAGAGGATAGAGAACGATTTATCATGGCAACGGACCTCAAAAGAAAGCTGGGGTAGCAATTCGCATGCCAGACAAATTAGATTTTAAATCAAGACTGTGGTAAGAGATGTAGAGGTACACTATATCATACTTAAAGTGTCTATCCAACAAGAAAAATACAATTGTAAATATCTATGCCCCCAACATGGGAGCAGCCAACTACATGAACCAACTAATAACCAAAATAAAGAATCATATTGATAATAATACATTAATAGTAGGAGACTTCAACACTTCAGTCACAGCAATATACAGATCATCTAAGCAGAAGATCAACAAAGAAACAAGGGCTTTGAAGGATTCATTGGACTAGATGGACTTTATAGGTATATAGAGAACATTCCATCTTAAAACAACAGAATAGTCATTCTTCTCGAATGCACACGGAACTTTCTCCAGAAATAGATCACATACTGGGTCAAAAATCAGGTCTCAGCCAATACCAAAAGATTGAGATTATTCCCTGTATATTTTCAGAACACAATGCATTGAAACTGGAACTCCACCACAAGGAAAAATTTGGAAGGAATGCAAACACTTGGAGGTTAAAAAACATCCTTCAAAAAGGATGAATGGGTCAACCAGGACTTAAAGAGGAACTTAACCAGTTCATACAAACCAACTAAAATGAAAATACATCAGGTCAAAACCCATGGGATACTGCAAAGACGGTCCTTAGAGGGAAGTACATAGCCATCCAAGCCTCTCTCAAAAGATTAGAAAAATTCCAAATGAACAAGCTAACCTTATAGCTAATGGACCTAGAGAAAGAACAGCAAATAAAGCATAAACCAAGCAGGAGAAAATAAATAATAACGATTACAGCAGAAATTAATAAAATAGAAACTAGAACAGTAGAACAGATCAATGAAACCAGAAGCTGGTTCTTTGAAAGAATTAATAAGATGGATAAACCTCTGGCCAGAATTATCCAAAAGAAAAGAGAAAGGACCTAAATTAATAAAATCATGAGTGGAAGGGGAGAAATCATGAGCAATATCAAGGAAATAGAGGCAATTATTAGAACATTATCAGCAGCTATATGCCAACAAACTAGGCAATCTAGAAGAAATGGATGCATTCTTGGACTCTTATGAATTACCAAGGCTGAAACAGGAAGAAATAGACAATCTGAACAGACCAATAACCAGAAAGGAAATTGAAAGAGTAATCAAAAGCCACCCAAAAAAGAAGAGTCCAGGGCCAGCTGGCTTCCCAGGAGAATTCTACCAAATATCTAAAGAAGAAATCAGACCTATTCTACTGAAGCTGTTCCAAGAAAGGGAAATAGAAGGAAGACTTCAAAACTCATTCTATGAGGCCAGCATTACCCTGATCCCAAAACCAGACAAAGAACCCATCAAAAAGAGAATTACAGACCACTATCCGTGATGAACATGGATGCCAATATACTCAACAAGATCCTTGCCAATAGGATCCAACAGTACATTAAAAGGATTATTCACTATGACCAGGTGGGGTTTATTCCTCGGATGTAATGGTGGATCAACATTTGCAAATTAATCAACGTGATAGACCACATTAACAAAAGAGACAGGAAGCATATGATCCTCTCAATTAATGCAGAAAAATCATTTGACAAAATACAGCATCCTGTACTGATTAAAACTCTTCAAATGCAGGGATAGAGGGAACATACCTCAATATCATAAAAGCCATGTGTGAAAAGCCCACAGTGAATATCATTCTCAATGGGGAAAAACTGAGAGCTTTTCCCTTAAGGTCAGGAACACAGTAGGGATTCCCACTCTCACCACTTTTGTTCAACATAGTACTGGAAGTCCTAGCCTCAGCCAACAGACAACAAAAAGAAATAGAAGGTATTCAAATTGACAAAGAAGAAGTCAAACTTTCTCTCATTACAGATGATATGGTACTTCATGTGGAAAACCCAAAAGACTCCACCCCAATTCAGCAACATTTCAGGATACAAAATCAATGCACAGAAATCAGTTGTATTTCTATACACCAATGGTGTGACTGAAGAAAGAGAAATTAAGGAATGGATTTCATTTACAGTAGCACCAAACACCATAAGATACCTAGGAATAAACCTAACCCAAAAGGTAAACGATCTATACTCTAGAAACTACAGAACACTTATGAAAGAAATTGAAGAAGACACAAAGATATGGAACAACATTCTATGATCATGGATTGGAGGAATAAATATTGTTAAATCGTCTATATTGCCCAGAGCAATCTACACTTTCAATGCAATACCTGTCAAAATACCGTCGACATTTTTCACGGAATTGGAACAAACAATTCTAAAATTTGTATGGAACCAGAAAAGACCCCGAATCACTAGGGAATAGTTTAAAAAGAAAACCAAAACTGGGGGCATCACAATGCCTGACTTCAACCTCTATTACAAAGCTGTGATCATCAAGACAGCACGGTATTGGCAGAAAAACGAACATATAGATCAATGGAACAGAATAGAGAACCCAGAAATGGACCCTCAACTCTATGGTCAACTAATCTTTGACAAATCATGAATGAATATCCAATGAAAAAAGAGCCTCTTAAATAAATGGTGCTGTGAAAATTAGACTGCCACATGTAAAATAATTAAGCTGGATCATTCTCTTACACCATACACAAAGATATACTCAAAATGGATGAAAGGCCTCAATGTGAGACAGGAATCCATCAAAATCCTAGGGAAGAACATAGGCAGTAACCTCTTCAACATTGGCTACAGTGACTTCCTTCAAGACATGTCTCTAAAGGCAAGGGAAACAAAAGCAAAAATGAACTTTTGGGACTTCATCAAGATAGAAAGCTTCTGCACAGCAAAAGATCAGTCAACAAAACTAAGAGGCAACCCATGGAATCAGAGAAGATATTTGCAAATGACACTACAAAGGGCTGGTATCCAAGATCTATAAAGAACTTCTCAAACTCAGCACCCAAAAAAACAAATAATCAAGTCAAAAAATGGGCATAGGACATGAACAGACACTTCTCCAAAGAAGACATACAAGTGGCTAGCAGACACATGAAAAAATGCACAACATCACTAGCCATCAGGGAAATACATATTAAAACCACAATGAGATACCACCGTACGCCAGTTAGAATGGCAAAAATTAAGAAAACAGGAAACAACAAATGTTGGTGAGGATGTGGAGAAAGGGGAAACTTCTTACACTGTTGGTGGGAATGCAAGCTGGTATAGTCACTCTGGAAAACAGTATGGAGGTTCCTCAAGATGTTAAAAATAGAGCTACCCTATGACCCAGCAATTGCACTACTAGGTATTTACCCCAAAGATACAGATGTAGTGAAAAGAAGGGCACATGCACCCCAATGTTCATAGCAGCAATGTCCACAATAGCCAAACTGTGGAAGGAGCTGAGATGCCCTTCATCCGATGAATGGATAAAGAAGATGTGGTCCATATATACAATGGAATATTACTCAGCCATCCGAAAGAATGAATACCTACCATTTGCATCTACATGGATGGAACTGGAAGGGATTATGCTAAGTGAAGTAAGTCAAGCAGAGAAAGATAATTATCATACGCTTTCACTCATATGTGGAATATAAGGAATAGGGTAGAGGACCACAGAGAAAGGGTGGGAAAACTGAATGGGAAGAAATCAGAGAGGGAGACAAACCATGAGAGACTCTGGACTCCAGGAAACTAAGAGTTAGAGAAGAGAGGGCGATGGGGGATGGGGTAACAGGGTGATGGGAATTAAGGAGGGCACGTGTGGTGATTTGCACTGGGTGTTATATGCAACTAATGAATCATTGAACATTACATCAAAAACTAATGATGTATTATATGTTGGCTAATTAAGCATAAGGAAAAAAATTATGACTGATATCCCATGGTATTTGTCTTTTTCTAACTGATTTTTTTTTTTTTGCTTAGTATTGTATTCTCTTGCTCTATCCACGTTTTCCACATGGCATGATTCATTCTTTTTTATGGCTGAATAATATTCCATGCTATTTATATAGCACATCTTCTTTACACATTCATCTGTTGATGGACACTTGGGCTGCTACCTTCATTTGGCTATGGTAAATAATGCTGCTATAAATATAAAGGGTGAACTTATCTTTTTGAACTACTGTTTCTGCATGTTTGGGGTAGATACCCAGTAGTGCAATTACTGGATCATAGCGTCATTCTATTTTTAACTTTTTGAGGAACCTCCATAATTTTCCACAGTGGCTGTGCCAGTTTGCTTCTGAACAACAATGCACAAGTGTTCCTTTTTCTTCATATCCTGGCCAACACCTGTTGTTTCTTGTGCTTTTGATTTTAGTCATTCTGACAGTTTTAAGGTGATATCTCATTGTAGTTTTCATTTGCATTTCCCTGATGATAAGTGATAATGAGCATATTTTCCTGTGTCTGTTGGTCATCTGTATGTCTTCCTTGAAGAAATGTCTGTTCATTTCTTCTGCCCATTTTTAAATTGGATTATTTGATTTTTGAATGTTGAGTTGTGTCCATTCTTTATATTTTGGATACTGTCCCTTCATCAGGTATGTCATTTGCAAAATCATCTACCATTCCACAGGTTAACTTTTAGTTGTGCTGATTGTTTCCTTTGCTGTCAACGTCTAGTGCGTTGGGGTCCCTGGGTAAGGGTCGCGAAATCACCGGGACACAGGGGATGCAGAGCAAAGGCAGCACTTGCAACTGCATGCTGTCGTTTATTTTCCACATAGCTATATACTTGTAGCAATCAGGTAAGCATAACAATATGTACTTTCACACATACTGGGATTAAACTAACATCCTTGAAGAAAGATACATTAAAGAATTCTCTCAGCCACCCTTCCTCTGGAGACAGCATGTTGTTGTCCTAAGGAGGGACGCCTCTAATCTAGGCAAGAGCCACTTCTTGCAGATCCAGGCATTCAGAACTTGCAACATGAGATAAAGGGAAGAGAACGGTTTCTCCTCCTTGCTCAGGTTTGCCTGGCTTTCCTCTCACTGCAGTCCTTGAATGACCCTGGCTTGCAAGGGGCCTGCAAGCCTATGCCATCTCATTTCCCCCTTTTTTCTTTTGTTTTAATAAAATTGCCTTCCAGAGGGTGGCCATAGAATTCTGGGACGGTTTTATATAGCAGAAATGTAGCAGCGTAAAGCATAAGATAACAACTAGCAACACAATGCCCATTCCTCCAGCAGTATGCCCTAAACTCTGAATGATACCTTTTGGGTCTAATCCCTCAAGTTGTTTAAGGAATATTCTGGCTTAAATTCTATAGAATTATTAATACAAGAGTACAGTCGACATCTGGTACAGTTAATTCCATTATAGAAACTAAAGTTCCCAACTAGAAATAGATATGGCAGAGGTACACAAGCAGTTACATTCATTTCTTTAGAAATAGTGAAATTATAAGTTGACGCAGAGTTCGCTGTGCCAGAAAAAGTTCCATTGTAAATTCTAACAGTCTTAAGCGCGGCTGCAATTTTCCATAAGTGCGTTTGAATATGATCAGGAAATTTCTGATGTGATATACGAGGATCTGCGATGCCGCCATCTCCCCAGGCCATCAATTGATGATTCACCACTGACTCATTCCATCGGCTCCGCGGTGGCATCCTGTAAGATGGCGGGATACGGTGCCGTGCGAATTGGTCCTCGACCGGATCCATCTCGCGGGGAGCCAGGAACAGGTCCGTCCATCCTCTGTGGAGACATAAGCATAACCCTTCCCTCTATAAAGTAATAGCCCTGGTTGCCATTCTGCATCTGCAGCCGGTTTAAACCATATTTTTTCATTTAACGGAGGAGGAGCAGCCTCTCCCTCTATGAAATGCTTTTCTGCTCGGGAAAGAATATCTCCTTGCGGAAGATTCAAGAAATTTAGTGTAAATAGTGCCTGTATCAAAATGGAACGCGCATTAGATTGAGTGAATGATAATATATGATCCTTTTTCCTCCTTTTTAATTTTTTAATTTACAACTTTAAAGTACTATGCGCACGTTCCACAATAGCCTGTCCTTGGGGGTTGTACTCAATGCCTGTTTTATGCATTATACTATATTGTTTACAAAAGGCTTGAAATTTTTTGCTGCTATATGCAGGGCCATTGTCTGTCTTAATGATAGATGGTAGGCCCATCATAGCGAAAGTTTCTAATAGATGGGTGATGACATGTTGTGCAGTTTCACCAACTTGTGCCGTAGCCCACATGAAATGAGAATAAGTATCTATTACTACGTGCACATAAGAGAATCGGCCAAACTGCGCCACATGAGTAACATCCATTTGCCAAAGTTCATTGGCATATGTGCCTTTGGGGTTTACCCAAGCTTTTGTCATGCGCAGATGTAAAGGTCTACAGATTGGACATTGCTTCACGATAGATTTTGCCTGACGGTATGGAATTTTATATTGAACATGTAACCTTCCGGCATTGGTGTGGAGTAAATTATGTTCCTCCTCCGCGGATGCAAACAACACCAAAGCGTCCACTTGAGCATTACCATAAGCTAATGAACCAGGAAGATTAGTATGAGAGCGAATATGAGTCACATAAATACGAGCATTCCGGCTTCTAAGCAAAGTTTGCAAAAGTAAAAATAGGTTAAGTAAATTGGACTTATGTGAATGTACAACAGCAGTGTATATATTTTTAAGGACTCCTACAGCGTAAGCAGAATCAGCGATAATATTTACAGCAGAGGGAAAATCCTTTAACACCTGAGTAATGGCGAACAATTCATTTTGCTGGACTGAATTAAAGTCTGTATATTGAACCCAATATTTAGTAGGGGTCCAGTAAGCACTTTTAGTTTTTGAGCCATCGGTAAAGACCGTGGGTGCATCAATTAGGGGCTGATCACTGATGATATCCTGAATAACAAACTCTTGTTTACGAAAACAGTCCCATAATTTTCCTTTGGGAAAATGATAATTAATTTGACCAACATACCCTGCAAGAGCAATTTGTAATTCTTTCGTATTTCGTAATAAAAATGAAAATTGATCCTTGGACAGGGGGATAATAATGTCCATAATGTCATAGCCAGTCATAGTGACAGCCCTATCTCGAGCTTGTTCTATTAGATATGCTATTTGAATACCATAGGGCATAATATTTTTTGAAAAATGATGTTTAGTATAGATCCATTCAATGGGTAACTAATTTTGACCTAGTATAGCCGTGGGATATTGCCATGTATGAAGAATATACAATTTTAGAGGCAAGGAGGGATCAATTCGGGTTAAGAAAGCAGATTTAATTTTTTCCTCTACAAACTGTAGTTCAATTTCGGCTTCAGTAGTAAGTTGTCTGGGGCTATTGATATCAGGGTTTCCCTGTAGGGTTTCAAATAAGTTATGCAATCGGTAAGTAGGGATACCTAGAGAGGGTCGCAACCAATTAATATCCCCTAATAGTTTTTGGAAATCATTTAAAGTTCTCAAGTTATCCCTACGAATAGCCATCTTCTGTGGCCTAATTGCATTTCTTTCTATTACATATCCCAGAAAATTGATGATATCTCCTTTTTGAATTTTCTCTGGGGCAATTATTAAGTCAAAAGGAGCAAAGTACTCAGGTAATAATTTTAAAATTTCATCCAATTCATTTTGATGAGGGCTAGCGAACAGGATGTCATCCATATAATGAGATATGTATACATGGGACCACCTTTGCCGTACAGGGCGCAAAGCAGCATCAACATAAAGCTGGCACATAGTAGGAGAGTTCATCATGCCTTGAGGTAAAACTTTCCATTGGAACCTTTGATGAGGTCCCTGTCTATTTATAGGGGGAAGGGAAAAGGCAAAGCGTTTTTTATCATCTTTATGCACAGGGATAGTGAAGAAACAGTCTTGCAGATCAATAACTACAGTATGTCAACCTTTTGGTAAGACAGCTGGCGAAGGTATACCAGGCTGAAGGGCCCCCATAGGGAACATGGAGTTGTTAACCCCACGTAGATCAGTAAGTAGACGCCATTTACCTGAGGTCTTCTTTATAACAAAAATTGGAGAATTCCACGGGGAAGTGGAATGCTCAATATGTTGCTTTTGCAATTGTTCTTGAACCAATTGATGGGCAGCAGTAAGTTTTTCCTTAGTTAAAGGCCATTGTTCAATCCACAAAGGATCTTCAGATTTCCATAAAATTTTGATGGGTTCCATCTACAATTAGAATTCGAGATGAGCTCCCCACTGCTCTAGGACATCGTGGCCCAAAATATTTAAAGGAACATCTAAAATATATGGTTTTAGGACAGCCATCTGACCATCCTGGGAAGTAAATGTCACGAACTGAGTAGCTAGGCCGATACTGTGAACGGGAGTATTGCCAACTCCTTTTATGGGACAAGGCACGATAGTATAGGGGAGCTTCTCAGGCCAATCAGCAGTCTTAATAATAGTGATGTCTGATCCAGTATCTAGTAAAACAGTAATATCTTTAGTATTCAATTTAACTTTCATCAAGGGCTGCATGAGTTATCTGTGTAGTCCAAAAAACATTTTTTGTGTCTGTACTACCGAATCCCCCATGTCTAATAACAGTAGACTGACCGACAGAAAGGTAAGGTAATAACAATAATTGGGCAATGCGTTCTCCTGCTTCAAAAGATATATCAACTAGGGAAGACATAAGAATTTGGATTTCTCCCATATAATCAGCATCAATTATGCCTAAATGAACTGTTACTCCCTTTGATGTCAGGCTTGAGCGTCCAGTTAATAAAGCAAAGATGCCAGTTGGCAAAGGTCCATAAATGCCAGTGGGCACTCTCTGCGGTTTGTCCCCTCCTTTTAAAGTAAATGATTTTATGGCTGGTATATCCACTGCGGCGCTGTGTTGGGTGGCTGGGCTAAGGGAGAATATAGTTGGTTTCCCCTGTTCGTTTGTCCTGGGCCCGGGGTAGGGCCCGAAATGGAGTTTCCCTGGTGCTTCTCTGCAAAACTGGTATTTAGTTTAGCACGACATTCTCGAGCCCAATGCTTTCCCTTTTTACATCGTGGACAAATTCCAGGCCCACGCCCTTTATCAAGTTTCTTCCCTTTACAATTCTTTCTCAAATGTCCTGGTTGCCCGCAGCCAAAACATTTCATTTTATCTAGTTGTTTGGACTGCAAGGAATGCCAAGTAGTGGCCATAGTTTCAGCAAATAGCTGCATCTTTCGACTTTCTGATGTTACATCCTTACAGGCCTTCATAAAAGTATTAATATCTCCAGTATCCTTAATAGGTAATATAACTCTCTTACAATCCTCATTAGCATTCTCATATGCTAGTAACCTCAACAATTGTTGTTTAGCTTCCTCTCCAATAACAGTTCTTTCCAAAGTTAATTTTAATCGTGATAAGAATTCAACATAAGGTTCATTAGTCTTTTGAATAACCTTAGTCCATGATCCATAGTGCTCCCCTGTTGGCCGAATACGTTCCCAAGCCTCTAAACCTATCTCTCGCAATTGCTCATGAATTTCTTCAGGGGTATTAACCTGAGCAGCAATATCAGAATATTGACCTATCCCTGCCAACATTTGATAATCTATAACCTGTATTCGGGGATTGGGGCTTAATGTGTTCTGACAAGCCCGATCCATACATAGCTCAGAAAACCACATCTGCCATTGCAGATACTCAGGCTCTTTCAGAAGGGCTCTACAAAGGACCCTCCAATCTTCAGGAGAGAAATTATTATAATGTCGAGCTAATCCATTAAGTAGCTCCTTCACATAATGTGACTGTGGTCCATATAGAGACACTGCCTTTTTCAAGCGACCGATATCCTCTATTCCGATACCTTCATAATATGGTGCTTGTGCTACTCCCTGGACCGGGGGAGGCCTGATAACAGGAAAAGCAAAGACAGAATTACCAGCCTCACTTTCATCATCGCTATCTTCTAGCGCATCAAGCTCAGCCAAGGCAGCAGAAAGGAAAGGATTCTTAAGAGAAAGACCTGGTGTGGGTGGCAGAGGTGGAGTGGAGGGTTTTTTAGGGGGCTTCTTAGGTCCCTCTACTATAGCTAGAACCCGCTGGAGAATCTTTTGTAAGTGCTCCGTCCCGGAATCCGATTTTACTTTTGGTTTTGTTTCAATGTGGCCACACTCACTCGGTTCCTGAGACGGTGCAAGCTCAAAAATATCTCTTACTACCGCCTTTAAGCACATCTCAATATCAGTAGAAGCAACAGTAATGCCATAGACAGCAAGTGAATGCTTCAGCATTCGAACATAAGGAGTAGAAGTTTCTTGTCCCATAACCCTGTTATTTGAAGTTACTCACCCTTCCTGTACGTCCTTCAGGGTCCCTGTTCGGGCGCCAATTGTCAACGTCTAGTGCGTTGGGGTCCCTGGGTAAGGGTCGCGAAATCACCAGGACACAGGGGATGCAGAGCAAAGGCAGCACTTGCAACTGCATGCTGTCGTTTATTTTCCACATAGCTATATACTTGTAGCAATCAGGTAAGCATAACAATATGTACTTTCACACATACTGGGATTAAACTAACATCCTTGAAGAAAGATACATTAAAGAATTCTCTCAGCCACCCTTCCTCTGGAGACAGCATGTTGTTGTCCTAAGGAGGGACGCCTCTAATCTAGGCAAGAGCCACTTCTTGCAGATCCAGGCATTCAGAACTTGCAACATGAGATAAAGGGAAGAGAACAGTTTCTCCTCCTTGCTCAGGTTTGCCTGGCTTTCCTAACTCTCACTGCAGTCCTTGAATGACCCTGGCTCGCAAGGGGCCTGCAAGCCTATGCCATCTCACTTTGCTGTGCTTTTTATTTTGGTGTGGTCCCAGTAGTTTATTTTTGCTTTTATCTCCCTTACCTCGGGAGACATATCTAGAAAAAATGTTACTACAGTCGATGTCAGAGTCATAACTGCCTATGCTCTCCTCAAGGATTTTTATTGCTTTAGGTCTCACATTTAGGTCTTCATTGCATTTTCTGTTAATGTTTGCGTATGGTGTAAGAAAGTGGTCCATTTTCATTCTGTTGTGTTTAGCTGACTGGTTTTCCCAACACCATTTGTTGAGGAGACTTGTCTTTTTCCTATTGCATATTCTTTTGTGCTTTGTCAAAGATTAATTGGCCATATAATTTTGGGTTCATTTCTGGGTTTCTTAGTCTGTTCTATTGGTCTATGTGTCTATTTTTATGGCAGTATCATACTGTTATGATTACTACAGCTTTGTGATATAAAGTCTAGTATTTTGATACCTACAGCTTTGCCTTTCTTTTTCAAAACTGCTTTGGCTATTCGGGTCTTTTGTAGTTTCATATGAATTTTAGGTTTTTTTTTTGGTTCCAGTTCTGTGAAAAATACTGTTGTTATTTTGACAGGGATTGCATTAAATATATCAATCACTTTGGATAGTCTGGACATTTTAACAATTTTTGTTTTTCCAATCCATAAGTATGGACTATCTTTCCATTTCTTTGTGTCGTCTTTAATTTCTTTCATCAGTGTTTTATAGTTTTCTGAGTACAGGTCTTTCACATACTTGGTGCAATTGTAAATGGGATTGATTTCTTAATTTCTCTTTCTACTGCTTCATTATTAGTGTATAGAAATGCAACAGATTTCTGCACATTGATTTTGTATCCTGTGAATTTACTGAATTCATTTATCAGTTGTAATAGTTTTTTGGCGGAGTTATTGGGTTTTCTTTTTTTAAAATATTTTATTTATTTAGCAGAGAGAGAGAGCACAAGTAGGCAGAGCAGCAGAGAGAGGGAGAGGGAGAAGCAGGCTCCCCACTGAGCAGATCGCCTGATATGGGGCCCAATATGGGGATATGGGGCTCGATCCCAGGACCCTGGGATCATGACCTGAACCAAAGGCAGATAAGCATCCAACTGAGCCACCCAGGCAGCCCAAGTCTTTGGGTTTTTTAAATATAATATTATGTCATCTGGAAATAGTAAAAGTTCACTTTTTCCTTACCAGTTTGGGTGCCTGTTGTTGTTGTATGATTGCTGTAGCTAGGATTCCAGTACTATGTTGAATAAAAATGATGAGAGTGGACATCTGTGAATTTTTTTGACTTTAGGGGGAAAGCTATCAGTTTTCCCCTGTGTTATGTTCCCTTTTGTTAGACATTAGATATTCATATATGGTCTTTATTATGTTGAGGTATGTTCAGCCTAAACCTACTTTGTTGAGGGTTTCAACATGAATGGATATAGCATGTCAAATGCTTTTCTGCATCTACTGGAATGATTTTATGATTTTTTTTCTCTATTGATGTGATATATCATGTTGATTGATTTGTGAATATTGATCTATCCTTGTATCCAGTGAATAAATCCTACTTGATAGTGGTGAATGATTATTTTAATGTATTGTTGGATTAGGTTTGCTAGTATTTGGTTGAGGATTTTTGCATCTATGTTCATCAGAGATATTGCCCTGTAGTTCACTTTTTTTGTGGCGTCTTTACCTGGTTTGGTTTCAGGGTCATCCTGTCCTCATAGAATGAATTTGGAAGTTTTTCATCTTCTACTTTTTGGAATAATTTGAGAAGAATATGTATTAATTCTATATGTTGGTGTATCATCCTGGACTTTTGTTTGTTGGGAGTTTTTTTGATTACTGCTTCAATTTCATTGCATATAATTGGTGTGTCAAAGTTTCTATTTCTTCTTTTTCCAGTTTTGTTAGGTTATGCCTTTCTAGGTGTTTAATCATTTCTTCTAAGTTGTCCAATTTGTGGGCGTAAAGATTTTCATAATATTCTATCTCAGTTGTTTTTATTTCTGTGGTGTTGGTTGTTATTTCTCCTTTCATTTGTGACTTTGTTTATTTGAGTTCTTTCCATTTTTTGTTTTGTTTAGTTTTGATAGCTATAGCTTTATCAATCCTTTATAAAGAGCTAGCTCCTGGTTTCATTGATCTGGTTTTGTTGTTGTGGTTGTTGTTGTTTAGTTTGTTAAGTCATTTGCTTTTCCTCTAATCCTTATTATTTCCTTCCTTCTGATGGTTTTGGGTTTTGTTTATTCTTATTTTTCTAGCTTCTTAGGTGAAAGTTTGAGGTTTTTGTATGAGATTTTTCTTGTTTCTTGAAGTAGACCAGTATTACTATAAACTTTCCTTATAGAATCATTTTTACTGCATCCCAAATGTTTGTAACCAGAGTGCTTTCACTTTCATTTTTCTGCAAATGTTTTTTTTTAATTTCTTCTTTTAATTTTTTTGTTGTCCCATTCATTGTTTAGTAGCATGTTATTTAATCTCCATGTATTTGTGGTCTTTCCAAATGTGTGTGTGTGTGTGCGTGTGTGCGTGTGTGTGTGTGTGTGTAGTTGATTTCTAATTTCATAACTTTGTTCTAAGAAAAGATGCATGGGATAACATCAGTCTTCTTGAATTTGTTGAGGTTGTTTTGTGGCCCTATATGTGATATACCTGGAGAATGTTCCCTGCAAACTTTAAAAGATTGTGTGCTGTGCTGTTTTTGGATGTAATGTCCTGAATTTGTTAAATCCATCTGTTCCTATGTGTCGTTCAGAGCTACTGTTTCCTTGTTGGTTTTTTCTTTGAATGATATATCTAATGATATAAGCAGGTTGTTAAAGTCCCCTATATTGTATACTATATTGTATTGCTAGCAATTAGTTCCTTTTTTTTTTTTTATTTACAGCTTTATATAATCAGTTGTTCTCATTTGGGTGCATAAATATTTGCAATTGTTATATCTTCTTGTTGGATTGTCCCCTTTATTATTATGTAATGTCCTCCCTTCCCTATTGTTACAGTCTTTGTTGTAGAGTCTATTTTGTCCAATATAAGTATTGCTACTCCAGGTATATTATGACATCCATTTGTGTGATAAATATTTCTCCATCCCCTCATGTTCAATCTGCAGGTATCTTTCAATCTGAAATGAGTCTCTTATAGGCAGCGTATAGATATGTCTTGCATTTAATCTCTCTGTCAACCCATGTCTTTCAATTGGAGGGCTTAGTCTATTTAGATTCAAAGTAATTATTGATAGATACGTTTTTATTGTCATTTTTCTTGTTTTGTGGTAGTTTTTATAGTTTTTCTCTGATCCCTTCTTCTCTTCCTTTTTCATGGCTTGCTGGTTTTATTTAGTGATATACTTGGACACTTTTCTCTTTATCCATTGTGGTTTTTGATTTATGATTACCATTAGGTGTGTATATAGCATCTTCTGCACATAGCAGTCTATATTATTGATGGTCATTTAAGTTCAGACTCATTCTTTATCCCTCTACCCCTCACATTTTAGGTATATGGTACCATATTTTACATCCTTTTATTTTGTGAATTCCCTTGACTGATTTTTTACAGAAATATTATGTTTACTGCTTTTGTGCTTCCTGCTTTTCATATTCTCACATATGATCTTTCCTTTCAACTCAGATTATTCCCTTTAATATATCTTATAGGGCTGGTTTTGAGATCATTAACTCCTTTAGTTTTTGTTTATCTGAGAAACTCTTTATCTCTCCTTTTCTGAATAATAGCCTTGCTAGATAGAGTGAGTATTCTTGGCTGCAGATTTTTCTTTTTCAGTGCTTTGAATATATCATGCCTCTTATTTCTAGCTTACAAAGTTTCTGCTGAAATGCCCATTGAATGCCTTACGGGGTTTCCTTTCTATGTTACTGTCTTCTTTTGTCTTGCTGCTTTAATTTTTTTTTCCTTTATCACTACTTTTTGCCATTTTGATTACCATGTGTTTTGGTGTGGACCTCCATTTGTTGATTTTGATGGGTGATCTCTGTGCCTCCTGGATCTGGGTATCTGTTTCCTTCTCCATATTAAGGATGTTTTCACTTATTATTTCTTCAAATAAATTTTCTGCCCCACTTTCTTTCTTCTGCTGGGATCACTAAAATGTGAATATTATTACACTTGATTCGAGTCATTGAATTCCCTAAGTCTATTCTCATTTTCCATAATTCTTTTCTCTCTCTTTTGTTCAGATTGATTACTTTCCATTACTCAGTCTTCTAGTCCATTAATTCATAACTCTGCTCTTTATTCCATCAAGTATATATATATTTAAATTCAATTAGCCAACTTATAGTACATCATTAGTTGCTGATGTAGTGTTCAATAATTTATCAGTTTCATATAACACCCAATGCTCATCACATCGTGTGCCCTCCTTAATGCCCATTGCCCAAATACCCCATCCCCCCCACCATCTCCCCTCCAGAAACCCTCAGTTTGTTTCCTATAGTTAAGAGCCTCTCTCTTGGGGCGCCTGGGTGGCTCAGTCATTAAGCGTCTGCCTTCGGCTCGGGTCATGTTCCCAGGGTCCTGGGATCGAGCCCCACATCGGGCTCCCTGCTCAGCGGAAGCCTGCTTCTCCCTCTCCCACTCCCCCTCTTGTGTTCCCTCTCTCGCTGTGTCTCTCTCTGTCAAATAAATAAATAAAATCTTAAAAAAAAAGAGCCTCTCATGTTTTTTCTCCCTCTCTAATGACTTCCTATTCTGTTTTCCCTCCCTTCCTCTATGGTCCTCTGTCCTGTTTCTTACGTTCCACATATGAGTGAAACCATGTAATTTTCTTTCTCTGATTGACTTATTTTGCTCAGGATAATATCCTCTAGTTCTATCCAAATTGATGAAAATGGCAAGTATTCATCTTTTCTGATGGCTGAATAATATTCCATTGTCTGTGTGTATGTGTGTATCACATCTTCTTTATCCATTCATCTATCAATGAACATCTTGTCTCTTTGCACAGTTTGGCTATTGTGAACATTGCTGCTGTGAACATTGGGGTGCAGGTGCCCCTTCAGATCACTACATTTGTATCTTTGAGGTAAATACCTAGTAGTGCAATTGCTGTGTTGTAGGGTCGCTCTATTTTTAACTTCTTGAAGAACCTCCATACTGTTTTCCAGAGTGGCTCAAGTACATTTTTAATTTAATTTATTTTGTTTTTCATCTCCAGTTTTTTTAATGTTTTTTTCTTCCATTTCTTTTTTTAAATTATGTTATGTTAATCACCATACATTACATCATTAGTTTTTGATGTAGTGTCCCATGATTCATTGTTTGCATAGAACACCCAGTGCTCCATGCAGTACATGCCCTCTTTAATACCTATCACCAGGCTAACCCATCCCCCCACCTCTAGAACTCTCAATGTGTTTCTCAGAGTCCATAATCTCTCTTTTTTTTATGTTTTTATCTCTTTAAGGGTCTCATTCATGTCCTGCTCTTTTTTTCTCAAGCCCAGTGAGTATCTTTATGACAATTACTTTAAATCAAGTAATGTTATCAAGCCTGTAACTTATATCCATTTCACTTGGGTCTCCTGCTGTGTTTTGTCCCATTCTTTTGTTTGTGACATTTTGTCTCCCCATTTTGCCTAACTCTTTGTGTCTTTTCATGTGTATTAGGAAAGTCAATTATGTCTCTTGCTCTTGAAAGTAGTGGGAAAGACATGCACTTTTAACTAGGCAGTGCTTATCCTCAACAGTAGACACATAACCACCATGTACATCTGAGCCAGTTGGGGTTGCTTCATAAAACATATAGATGTGGGTGGGGGCTTGCTGCTGCAAGCTGTGGGCACCTGTCCTCCTCCACAGGGGACATGCAGCTGCTGGAGAGAGTGGGACCAGCCAGGGCTGTTCCATAAAGCTCATGCATGCAAGGGGTGCAGTTTTAACAAGGTGCACACATCCTCCAGTGGAGGTTGTGAGATGCGGTGTTGGCAAGGTTTGTGTGGGTCTTCTAGGGGAGGGGATCCATGATACCAGGACTGATGCAGACCTGGTTGGTGGGAGCAAGGCATGGTGTAACCAAATTAGGTAGTGAGTGCAGGCACCGTGCTGGTTCCTGCAGGTGGCCCTGGGTTTATGATGAGGGGTGGTGGAGGAAAATGACACCTGCCAGCTCTTTTGTTCCTGGAGAAGTCCCTCAGTGAATTCTGAGATTAGTAACTAACCATATGTATATTCTGAGATTAGTAACTAACGTTACTTTCCAGAAGCCCCTTTCAAAGTGCTGCTTTCAAGTTGTAACTTGACAGGCTAGGTTTTCTGTGCTGTCTCTTTAAGGGCAGGGGTTCAGTTTCTTATCACCCTCTGGACTTTCTCAGAGCTGAGCCCACTAATTTTTAAAGTCCCAAGTTTATGTCCTGCTGGTGGCACGCACTCACTGTTGTACTAGTCAGTTTCTTGTCCTTCTCTGCCCCTGGAGCTACCACCCTCTGGCAGTCAGATTCATGGAATTTAGGTTCCCCCTGAGTCCTTGACCTTCCTAACCTCTTTGACATGGTCTCTTCTCTACAGTTAGTTGTAGAGTTTGTTCCACCAGACTTTCATTCCTTTTCTGGGTTGTTTACTCTGCTGCAAGTGCTATCTAGTTGTATCCATGGGATATGGAGAGTTTAGGGTCCTCCTACTCTGTCATCTTCCCCAGAAGTGTAACAGTTTTTCATTTAGTCTATTTTATCTCATATTGGTACACACATATCTGCTCTCTTTTGGTTATTACTTGCATAGAATAAATTTTTCCATCTTTACACTTTCATTCTATGTGTATCCTTAGATCTACAATAAGTTTCTTGTACATGGCATATAATTGCGTTGTGCTTTTGTACACTCAGCCAATCAGTCTTTAGGTTGGGAGTTTAATTATTTACATTTAATGTAATTACAAATTAGGAAAACTATTGGCATTTTATTATTTGTTTTCTACTTACAGCATTCCTGTCCCTCATTTATTCCTTTACTGCCTTCCTTTGGTTTTATTTACTTATTCTTGTAGTGATGATGTCATAAGCTAAATTGTGTCCTCCCCAAAATTCATATGTTGGTGCCCTAACTCTTAGTACCTAGATGTGACTGTATTTTGAGACAGTGTCTTTATAAAGACAGTTAATTAAAATGAGGTCATTAGGGTGGGTGCTAATTCAATATGATTGGTGTCCTTATAGAAAAGGAGATTAAGACACACGCAGAGAGGAAAAAAGATGTGAAGACATAGGGAAAAGACAAAGAAACAGGCATCAGAGTAAACCAACCCTGCTCAAATTTTGATCATGGACTTCTACTTCCAGAAAGATGAGAAAATAAATTTCTTTTGTTTAAGCCCCCCATTCTGTGATACTTTGTTATGGAAACCATGCCAAACTAATATGAATTAACTTTGATTCCCTTCTCCATTCCATTTGTGTATATTATATAATTTATTTGTAGTTGCCATAGGAATTACATAAAATATCCTAAAGTTATAATATTCTACTTTAAACTTATGTCAACTTAACTTCAATTACATACAAAAGTTCTACTCCTTTACAACTCTGTCCCACTCCTACTTTATATTTCTGATGACAAAATTAATTTTTTATGTATTGTGTACAAATTAAAATAGATTTATAACTATTTTATGCTTTTGTTTTTTAAATCATTTAAAAAAAAAGTGGAGATGTGAACCAAAATTATAATACTGATTTTTATATTTGTCCATGCATTTACTTTTACTGGAGTACTTTATATATTTGTATGACTTCAAGTTACTGTCTCACATCTTTTCATTTCAATTTGAAAGACACCTTTAGCATTTATTCTAGGGCAAATCTAGTGGTAATTAACTCCCTCAGCTTTTCTTTATCTGAGAATATCTTAATTTCTCTTGCATTTTTATAGGACTGTTTTACTGGACATAAAACTATCAGTTGAGGGGCCCCTGTACGGTCAGTCAGTTGAGCATCTGACTCTTGGTTTCAGCTCAGGTCATGATAATTATGGGTCATGGAATCGAGTCCCACATCGGCCTCTCTGATCAGCAGGGAATCTGCTTGAAGATTCTTTCCCTCTGCACCTCCCCCTGTGCATACACATTCTCTCTCTAAAATAAATAAATAAATATTTTTTAAATTTTAAAAAACACTTTCTCCATGTCCTCACCAAAGCCTGTTGTGTTCTTGATTTCAGCCATTCTGACAGGTGTGAGGTGATATTTCATTGTAGTTTTGATCTGCATTTCCCTGATGATAAGTGATGATGAGCATCTTCTCATGTGTCTGTTGGCCATCTGTATGTTTTCTTTGGAGAAATATCTACTCATGTCTTCTGCCCATTTCTAACTGGATTATTTGTGTTTTGGGTGTTAAGTTTTTTAAGTTCTTATTTATTTTGGATATTAACCTTTTATCAAATATGTCATTTCCAAATATCTTCTCCCATTCAATAGGTTGCCTTTTAGTTTTGTGTATGGTTTCTCTCATTGTGCAGAAACTTTATTTTTATGTAGTTCCAGTAGTTTATTTTTGCTTTTGATTGCCTCTGGAGACATATCTAGAAAGATGTTGCCTCAGCTGATGCCAAAGAGGTTACTGCCTGTGTTCTTCTCTAGGATTTTAATGATCTCTTGTCTTACATTTAGGTCTTTAATCCATTTTGAATATATTTTTGTGTTTGGTGTAAGAAAGTGGTCATGTTTCATTCTTTTTTTTTTCATGTTGCCATCCAGTTTGCCCAACACCATTTGTTGAAGAGACTGTCTTTCCCATTGGATATTATTTTCTACTTTGTCAAAGATTAATTGACCATATAATTATGGGTTCATTTCCAGGTTTTCTATTCTGTTCTGTTGATCTATGTGTCTATTTTTCTGCCAGTATGATATTGTGCTGAATTGACTACCATTTTCTTTCCTTTATTTTCCTTCCCTTCCTTCCCTTTATTTGTTTATTTGAGAGAGCACAAGCAGGTGGAGGGGCAGAGGGAGAAGGAGAAGCAGACTCCCCGCTGAGCAGGGAGCCTTATGTGGGCTTGTTCCCAGGACCCTGAGATCATGACCTGGGCTGAAGGCAGACGCTTAACCAACTGAGTCACCCAGGCAGCCAGATGACTACCACTTTCAAATGCAATTTAATGTCTGTAATTCTGAAGGGTCCAGGTTGCTTTTCCTTTTCAAGTTTGCTCTGGCTATTCAGGGTCTTTTGTGTTTCCATACAAATATTAAGACTCTCTGTTATAGCTCTGTGAAGAATATTGTTGGTATTTTGATAGAGTTGCATTAAATGTGTGGAATGCTTTGGTTACTGTAGATATTTTAACAATATTTGTTCTTCAAATTCATGAACATGGGATGTTTTTCCACTCCTTGTGTCATCTTCAATTCTTTCATCAGTGTTTTATAGTTTTCAGAGTACAGACCTTTTACCTTTTCAGTTAGGTTTATTCCTAGGTGTCTTATTATTTTTGGTGCAGTTGTAAATGGGATAAATTCCTTGATTTCTCTTTCTGCTGCTTCATTACTGGTGTATTGAAATGCAACAGCTTTCTGTATATAGATTTTATATCCTGCAACTTTCTTGAATTCACGTATTAGTTCTAGCAGCTTTGGGTGGGGTGTTTTGGGTTTTCTACATAGAGTATCATGTCATCTACAAATAGTAAACATTTGACTTCTTCCTTGCTAATTTTGATGCCTTTTATTTCTTTTTGTTGTCTGATTGCTGAGGCTAGGACTTCCAGTAATATGTTAAATGGCAATGGTGAGGGTGGGCATCACTGTCTTTTTCCTGACTGTTGAGGAAAAGCTCTCAGTTTTACCTATGGATGCTTCAGTTCTAGTGGAAGTAGCAACAGGTCTCATTTAACAAGCACAGCAGAGCACACCTAGTTAAAACTTGTCACACTCTGGCCAAGGTCCAAACACTGCCCACTTCAGGTAAATAAAACCTCTGCAGACAACTGACTTGAGGGACAGAGCACCCAAAACACAGTAGGAGAAGACATGCAATATGCACCAGAGACACTTCCTGAAGTGTCAGTCCCTAGACACTATATGACCTCTTCTTCATAAAGCCATTACTTTCAGGAGGAGGAAACAACAGGATTTGCTAAAGCAGAGAAGACAGTGACCAAGCAATACACCAAGATGGAGGAATTCATACCAAATGAAACAACAAGAAAAGGTCATGGTAGGAGATCTGATCGAAATAGTAATATGCCTAAATTGTCCTAAGTTGATATGCATCAAAAATAATAAGATATCTAGGAATAAACCTAACCAAAGGGGAAAAGATCTGTACTCTGAAAACTATAACACTGGTGAAAGAAATTGAAGACTACAAAAAGAAATGGAAACATTCCATGCTCATGAATTGGAAGAAGAAATATTGTTAAAATATATATATTACCCAAAGTAATCTACATAGTTAATGCAATCCTTATCAAAATACCACCAATTTTTTAGAGCTAGAACAAACAATCCTAATATTTGTATGGATCCACAATAATCCCCAAAGAGTCAAAGCAATCTTGAAAAAGGAAAGCAAAGCTGGAATCATTACAATTCTGGACTTCATGTTATATTACAAAGCTGGAGTGATCAAGACAGAATGGTTCTAGCACAAAAATAGACACATAGATCAATGGAACAGAATAGAAAACCCAGAAATGAACCCAAAACTATAAGGTCAACTAATTTTTGACAAAGCAAGAAAGAATATCCAATAGATAAAAGACAGTCTTTTCAACTAACGGTGTTTGAAAACTGGTCAGCAACATGAAAAACAATGAAACTGGACCACTTTCTTAAACCATACCCCAAAATAAATGGATGGAAGACCTAAATGTGTGAGGAAACTGTCAAAATTCTAGATGAGAACACAGACAGTAACTTCTATGACAATAGTTATAGAAACTTCTTATTAGATGTGTCTCCTGAGGCAAGGGAAATAAAAACAAAAATAAACTATCAGGACTTCAAGATAAACAGTTTTTGTGCAGCAAAGGAAACAATCAACAGAAATAAAAGGCAACTTATGGAATGAGAGAAGATATTTGCAAATGACATATCAGATAAAGGGTTAGTATTCAAAATCTATAAAGAACTTATCAAACTCAACACCCAAAAAATAAAAAAAAAATCCAGTAAAAAAATAAGCAGAAGACATGAATAGACGTTTCTCCAAAGAAGACATACATACATATGGCTAACAGACACATGAAAAAATACTCAATATCACTCAGCACCAGGGAAATACAAATCAAAACCACAATGAGATACCACCTCACACCATTAGAATCACTAAAATTAACAACTCAGGAAACAACAGATGTTGACAAGGATGCAGAGATAGGGGAACCCTCTTACACTGTTGGTGAGAACGGAAACCAGTGCAACCCAGTCTAGAAAACAGTATGGAGATTCTTCAAAAGTTAAAAATACTACCCTACACCTCAGCAATTGCATTTCTAGGCATTTATCCAAAGGATACAAGAGTAGTGATTTGATGGGGCACATGAACCCCAGTATTTATAGCAGCAATGTCCACAGTTGCCAAAATATGGAAAGAGCCCAGATGTCCATTGACAGATCAATGGATAAAGAGGAGGTGGTATGTGTGTACATGCACATATATATGCTATATGCATATACTGGAATATTACTCAGCCATCAAAATAATGAAATATTGCCATTTACAATGAAGTGGATGGAACTAGAGTGTATTATGCTAAGCTAAATAAGTCGGTCAGTGAAAGACAAATACCATATGATTTCACTCATACATGGAATTTAAGAAACAAAGTAAAAAAATATAAGGGAAAGGAAGGAAACATAAGATAAAAACAAAGTGGTAGGCAAACTGTAAGAGACTCTTAACTATAAGGAACAAACTGAGGTTGATGGAAGGGATCTGGGTGGGGGGATGGGGTAATTGGGTGATGGGCATTAAGGAGGACACTTGATGTAATGAGCACAGGGTGTTATATGCAACTGATGAATCACTAAATTCTACCCCTGATACTAAAAAACAAAACAAAACAAACAAAAAACAACATGGAAAAATACAATACTGTGTCTTCTTTTTTCTTCCTGCCTTAAATATAGTTATGATGGCTGGAGTAATAGTAACCATTTTTGTTATTGTGAGAAAAAACTCAAGAGTATCTCAGTGACTTCACACTAATGTCACTTGGTTACTAAACCACTAGCAACCACTTTATGCTTCTTGTTAATGTGAAAAAAAAAACTATTTGTTTAAGCCACTATAAATGGATTTTCTCTTACAGTCTAAGGCAACTGTAATTGAAACTGCTAGTTAGTGTGGGGTAAGAATTCATTACAGGTCCGACTGAATATAAAGTTTATTTTCTTGATCAGTATCCTATACCACATACCATAATTAGACACAATTTATAAATAGCATAAAATACTGTAGATTAAGTGCTAAGTGACATGGTACAGGTTCTTTGTGGTATGTAACAGAAAGGTAAATTCTGGTATAGTCAGGAAAGGCCTCTTCCAAGGATGGAGTAGTGTTGATAAACAGAATGATGACAGGAGAGCATTTCATGTCATAGACAGTGCATTAAAAACAAAAACAAAAACTGGTCATTACTTTTGCTCCAGCAATGATTTGCTCCCATCCTCAGGTTCCTTCATGGGTCCCACTCACTTCCCAAAGGAGCCCTTATCCCTTGGCTCCATGAAATCAGGCATCTGAATTACCTCACAACTTAATAACAGCCTATAGTAGACCTGGTATGTTCCATAGAGCAGAGGGCAATGGAGGTTGTTGTATCTCCATCTGCTTTGTTGAAATTCTCCTGGGTATGGATCAAAATGTTGTATAAAGGAAAGTCCATAAAAACCTCAGGGATTTCTGTGGAATGGGTCTGTAAGGTCTCTCTGAAACCTTCCAAATTGTCCTGGGACCAGCATTCCTCAAAATCCCTACCTGGCCTATACCCCAATTAAATCATTAGGCCTGGCCTTGCTTCTTTATGATTATCAGCCTCAGTTTCACAGTATCAACCCCAAAACTTCATGTCACTGTAGCTCAATAGCAGCTCTTAGATTCATATTAAGATACTAGCCCCCTACTCCAGGATTTAGCAGGGATGTGTGTCTGGGGGTAAGGGTAAAAAAGTAGGAAATTACCAAATTTTCTGTGCACTTGCTTGTCATTTTAAATGTTTCATTCTTTATGTGATATCATCATTACACCAAGCCTTTCAAAGCCTTACACCTTTCAAAATGGAAAGTATTTCTTTTTTTCAGCTTTATTAAAGAATAAGTAACACATAAATTTGTATATATTTAAAGTGCACGATGTGGTGATTTGATATACATACATACTGTGAAATGATTACTGTGATGAATTTCATTAACACATCCATTGTCTCACATAGTTAATTAATTTTTCTCTTTTTGTGGTGAGAATGCTTATAATTTACTCTCAACAAAGTTCAAGTATACAATACTGTATAATTAACTAATTAATCATGCTAGATATTAGATACTCAGAACTTATTTATCATATAACTAAAAGTTTATACCCTTTAACTTACATCTCCCTATTTCCCACATCTTCCAGCCTCTGACAGCCACCACCATTCTACTCTATGTTCCCATGAGATAGTTTTTTTTTTTTTTTCAGATTCCACATACAAGTGATACTACACAGTATTTTTCTTTCTCTGCCTGGCTTATTCCACTTAGCATAATGCCTTCCAGGTTTACCCATGTTGTTGCAAATGGGAGGATTTCCTTATTTTTCATGGATTAATTATATATGTGTGTGTTTGTGTGTGTATAGCATTTCTTTATCTATTCATCCATCGATGGGCAGTTTCTTTCCACATCTTGGCTATTGTGAATAATGCTGAAATGAACGTGGAGGTGTAGATATTTCCTTGAGATACTAACTTCATTTTCATTGGCTATACACCAAGAATGGGATTACTGGATCATATGGTATCTCTATTTTTCATTTTTTAGGAATCACATTACTGTTTTCCATAATTGTTGTACCTATTTATATTCCCACCAACAATACACAAGGGTTGCTTTTTCTCCACATCCTTACCAGCACTTGTTATTTCTTGTCTTTTTGAGAATAGCCATCCAGGAGTGAGGTGATATCTCATTGTGAATTTTATTTGCAGTTCCCTGATGATTACTGCTGTTGAACACCTTTTAATGTACCTGTTGGTCATTTGTGTGTTTTCTTTGGAGAAATGTCTATTCCGGTCTTTTGTTCATTTTTTGATTGGGCATTTGCTTTCTTGTTTGTTTATTGTATCCTTTCCCCATCATGTGTTCTTGAAAATCTTGTCAAATATTAACTGACCATACATTCATGGGTTTATTTCTGAGCTCCCTATTCTGTTTCATTGGTTCATGTGCCTATTTTTGTGCCAATACCATACTATTTTGACCACTATAGCTTTGTAATATAGTTTGAAATTTAAAAAAAAGTATGATGCCTCCAGCTGTATTCTTTGTCAAAATTGCTTTGGCCTTTTAAGGTCTTTAGTGATTCCATACAAATTTTGTGTTTTTTTCCGATTATTGTGAAAAAATGCCATTGGAATTTTGAGTCAGATCATGCTTTTAGTTTACAGTCATTAGTTCTAAACGGTGAATTAGTGATTTGACAGCAGAGATTAGTGGCCTAAAGGCATACAAATTTTAGTGATACACTTTCAAAGGTCTTTGCCCTTTTATGCTTCTTCAAATTGGGTGCAATATGTTTTGAGAAGCATAACTTAAAGATTAGAGGGCAGAACCATATGCAGCATTATTGTGGACACAAATCACCTCTGCAATATTTACAGATGTAGACAGATGGTAGATATCAAGCTTTTTGCTTTCTTCACATTTGTCAATTTCTGATGAAGAAGAATTTAAAATTCCCAATAAATTAAGCTTTCTAATGGTTGTATTTTTATTATGTGAAACAAAGTACAATATAATAATGAAATAATTTTTGATAAATTTTGTTTGCAATTAGCACATTGTTTTAATAACAACAAATCCCACTTCTTTTGTGGACTGATGTGTATCATACAGTGTTGATACCCAAACAATATTTAATTTGGTTTGTATAAGTGGTTTCCAGATCATCCAGATCTTATTAATTTAAGAAAACAGAATTCTAATGAAAAAAGGGCAGAATACATTTGAAACATGTGACACCACTTTAGGAGAGCACTTTGTAAAAAACAAACAAACAAACAAAAAACAAAGCATGAGCATATTGAAAGATAGTAGGGAAAACATTAGGAAGTATATATGGATATTTGTTTTTATTTTACTTATCTTTTTAGCTGCTCAGCCTCAAAACTCCCTTCCCATGTTTAAGGAATCTGTCATTGTGTGAGTGTTAGCAGAACATAGGAAGACTTGGCCAATTGGATTTTCCTACATAGGACTATAGAAATGGAATGGTGGCAAAGGAGCAGGGACTAATTAAGAATTTATTCCACAATTAGTGGCAAAAATAACATCCAGGTTTAGGGTGTCCTAAAGTGAAAATTTTCATCAATTCTTTGAGCCATCTAATATTCTTTCAATAGACTATCTTTCTTATTGTGTTAACTGCAGAACCCTGACAAAAAGAAAGAAGATGAAAGCTGATGAATAATGGTATTTGCAAAAACGTCATGAGGCAGGAGATGATAAAACCAAGACTGAAAATAGATAAATTCACTTGGGTGGAACAGGCACACTGGTATAATTCCACTTCTTTTTTATTTTCTTTACTTTTGGTGCCAAAATCCAAAAAGTCACTGCCAAGACCAATGTCTAGGAATTTATATTTTTTATTGGAATTTTATGGATTCAGGTCTTACATTCAAATCTATACTTCACTTTTAGGGGTCTCATTTTTGTATATGATAGGATACTGGTAAATGTTTTTGCAAGTGGTTATCCAGTTATTGCAACATCATTTATTGAAGGGACTCTCCTTACCTTATTGAATATTCTTGGTTCCTTTGTCATAAACTAATTGACCATATTTGCATGAGTTTATTTCTTAATTTTCTATTTTATTCTACTGATCTATGTGTCTATTTTGTGCCAGTATCTTACTGTTTTGAATACTACAGCTTTGCAATATAATTTGAAGTCCAGAATTGTAAAGATTCCAGTTTTATTTTTCTTTTTTCAAAATTGCTTTGGCTATTTGGGGTCTTTTGTGGTTCCATACAAATGATGAGATTGCTTGTTTTAGTTCTGTGAAAAATGCTGGTGGTGTTTTGATAGGGATTGCATTAAATGTGCCGGTTGCTTTGGATAGTATAGATATTATAACAATATTTGTTCTTTCAACCCATGAGCATGGAAGTATCTTTTCATTTCTTAGCATCATCTTCAATTTCATTCATCAGTGTTTTACAGGTCTTTCATCTCTCTGGTTAGGTTTATTTCTAGGTATCTTATTATTTTTGGTGCAATTTTAAATGGGGTTGTTTTCTTAATTTCTCACTGCTGCTTCCATTATTGGTTTATAGAAATGTGACAGATTTCTGTACATTTATTTTGTATCCTGTGACTTTACTGAATTCGTTTATCAGTTCTAAAACTTTTCTTGTGGAGTCATTCAGGTTTTCTATATATAATATGTCATCTACAAATAGTGAAAGTTTTACTTCCTCCTTATTGATTTGGATATCTTTTATTTCTTTTTGTTGTCTAATTGCTGTGGTTAGGACTTCCCATACTATGTTGAATAAAAGTGGTGACAGGACCACTGAGGTGGCTCTGCCGCTTAAGCTTCTGACTCTTGATTTTGGCTCAGGTTATGATCTCAGGGTCATGAGTTGAGCCCCATGTTGGGCTCCATGCTCATTGCTGAGTCTACTTGAGATTCTGTCCCTCTCCCTTTGCTCGTCCTCCTGCTCATGCTCAATCTCTCTCTCTCTTTCTAAAATAAATAAAATAAGTCTTTAAAAAATAAACAAAAAAGTGGTAACAGTGGACATCCTTGTCTTCTTTCTGAACTCAGGGGGAAAACTCTCATTTTTCCCTATTAAGGATGATGTTGGCTGTGGATTTTTCATATATGACCTTTATTAAGTTGATGTATGTTCCCTCTAAACCTACTTTGTTGAGAGTTTTTATCATGAATTGCTGTTGTGTTTTGTTGAATGTTTTTTCTGCATCTATTGAAATGATCATGTGGTTCTTATCCTTTCTCTTATTGAGTGATGTATCACATTGATTTGTGAATATTGAACAACCCTTGCAACCCAGGAATAAATCCCACTTGATTGTGGTGAATGATTTTTTTAAATGTATAATTGAATTCAGTTTGCTAATATTTTGTTGAGGATTTTCACATCTATATTCATAAGAGATATTGGCCTGTAGTTCTCTTTTTGTGGTGTCTTTATCTGATTTTGGTATCAGTGTGATATTGGCCTCATAGAATAAATTTGGAAGTTTTCCTTCCTCTTTTATTTTTTGGAAAATTTTGAGAAATGTAGGTATTAACTCTTCTTTAAATGTTTGGTAGAATTTGCCTGTGAAGCCGTCTTTTCCTGAAATTTTGTTTGTTGGGAGTTTTTGATCACTGATGCGATTTCATTGCTGGTAATTGGTCTGTTTAAATTTTCTACTTCTTGTTGATTGCATGTTTTTAGGCATTTATCCATTTCTTCTAAATTTTCCAATTTGTTTGGTATTTGGATTTTCATAATATTCTTTTAGAGTTTGTATTTTTGTTTTTATCACTACTTTTTTTTCCCATTTTTCTTACTATGTGTTGCTGTGGACCTCCTTTGGTTGAGTTTCTGGGGGCTCTCTGTGCCTCCTGAATTTGAATTCTGTTTCCTTCCACAGATTTGTGAAGTTTTCAGCTATTATTTCTTCAAATAAATTTTCTCCCCCTTCTCTCTCTCTCTCTCTTTTTCCAGGATCCCTATAATGTGAATGTTATTAATCTTAATGGTGTCACAGAGTTTCAACCTAGTTTCATTTTTTTTTCATTTTACTGTCCAGCTTGGTTGTTTTCCATTACCTTGTCTTCCTAATCATTGATTGGTTCCATATCTTCTAATGTGGTGTTGATTCCTTTTTGTGGATTTTTAAAATTTCAGTTATTAAATTCTTCTTGTATGACTGGTTCCTTTTTATATTTCCAGTGTTTTTGTTGAAATTGTCACTGAGTTCTCCCACTTATTTCTCAAGTTCAGTGAATGTCTTTATGACGGTTACTTTGTATTCTTATCAGGCATATTGTTTATCTCCATTGTATTTAGCTGTGATTTTTCTCTTGTTCTTTCATTTGGGACATATTGCTCCTTCTCTTCATTTTGTTCTATTTCTCTTTGCTTGTTTCTATGTCTTATTAGGTCAGCTATGTCTCCTGGTCTTGAAAGTAGTCACCTTGAATAGACGAGACCATTGTTATATGGTGCCCTATAGAACAATTCCCCTTGGTCACTAGAACCAGGCATTCCATGGGTGTCCTTTGTGTGGGCTGTGTGTGCCTTCCTATTGGGTCTGAGACATGTTTGCCTTCATCCCAGCTGGATGCAATAACCTGCTTTGCCTGTTGTGGGGACACTGGGCCAGGTTTGTTCCCAGTGCTGTTGAGAGTCCTGTCTTCAGCCACCACAGTCTCATTGGTAGGCAGACCTGACAGTAAGCTTAGCTGTCTGCAATTATCTTCTCTGCCATAGCTGTAAGTTTACTAAATGGCAGGAGACTGCATGCTAGGTGTGGTGGGTCAGAGACTGCTTGGGAAGAATGCTTGCTGAGGCAGGTGAGTTGGATGAGGCAGGTACACAGGGGAATGCTGAAACAGAGCATGTGGTGTTAGTTTCCATAAGCATCCAACTATCTAGGTTGGGGGAGGGGAATAGAAATGGCAACCACCAGCTCTTGGCCACCAGCAGCACTTTTGTCCCCAGGTATTCTCCTGCAGATCCCTGACCCTCCAGAATCAATAAATCTTGTGCATTATACCATAGGTTCCCACCCCCCAACTGCTGGTTCTGTGCTGTGTTTCAGGCTGAGTTGTTTGGTAATCTGTCTCTTTAAGGGTGGGGACTCAGCTTCCTAACACCTTCTGGCTCTCCTAGAGTTAAGCCTGCTGATTTTAAAGCTCTGCAATTTAAGCACCACTGTTTTTTTCAAAGCCAGATGTTATGAGAACTTGTCTTCTCAGTATAGTTCCCTAGTGTCAGGGGTGCCTGCTGTGGGGCATGATCTTCTTGCTTTTTGTGTTTGTTATATCCCTTCTGTCTGTGATTAGTTGCACTGGAGGTTTGGTCCTGAATCACATCTCTCTCCCTTCTACCCTATTGCCTTCTCTCTATAATTAGTTGTAGAAAGTTTCTGCCAGTCTTCAGGTCATTTTTAGAGTTAGTCACATAGATGTAGTTGTTAGCTCGGTATATCTGTAGGACAAGGTGAGCTCAGAATCCTCTTACTCTACTATCTTCCCTGAGTCTCACTTTTGATATTTATGTGTGTGTGTGTGTGTGTGTGTGTGTGTGTGTGTGTGTGAGATACTTGCTTATTCAGGAGTGTGTGCTTTCATTTCCATGTATTGGTGTATTTTCCAGTTTTCTTCCTATTATTGATATCTACGTCCATACAATAGTGATCAGAAAATATATCTGATATGATTTCTAACTTCTTGAATTTTTAAGGAAATGTTTTGTAGGCTAATATGCATTTTTCCTTAAAAATTATCAGTGTGCATGGGGCTCCTGGGTGGCTCAGTCACTTAAGCTTCTAACTCTTGGTTTTGGCTCAGGTCATGATCTCAGAGTTGAGGGATTGAGCCCTGTGCCAGGCTCTGTGCTCAATATGGAGTCTGCTTGAGATTCTCTCTCTCCCTCTACCCCTCCCCTCTCTCACCCTCTCTCTGAAATGAATAAATAAAATCTTAAAAATATATATCTGTGTGCATTTGAAACAAACATGTATTCTGGTGCTGTTTAATGGAATGTCCTGTATATGTCTGTGGATTCTTTTGATCTATGATGTTGTTGAAATCCATTGTTGTTTTTTTTATTGATTTTCTGTTTGGATGATCTATCTATTGTTGAGAGTAAAGTATTACAGTCCCCACCTATTATTATATTTCTGTTTATTTCTCATTTTAGTTTTATTTGTATTTGCTTCATATATTATGTGCTCTGATATTGGGTGCATAAATATTTACATTTGTTATTACTTCTATTTTTATTTAACTTAAAGGCAGCTAATATATAGTGTATTACTAGGTTTGGGGTAGAATTTATTGATTCATCAATTGCTTATAACACCCAGAGCTCATTACATCAAATGCCCTCCTTAATTCCCATCACCCAATTACCCCATTCCCCCGTCTACCTCCCCTCCAGCAACCCTCAGTTTGTTTCCTATAGTTAAGAGTCTCCTCTGGTTTGCCTCTCTCTGTTTTTATCTTATTTCATTTTTCCTTCCCTTCCCCTATGTTCATTTGTTTTGTTTCTTAAATTCCAAGTGAGTGAAACATATGGTATTTGTCTTTCACTGACTGACTTATTTTGCTTAGCATAATATACTCTAGTTCCATCTATGTTCTTGCTAAATGCAAGGTTTCTTTCTTTTCGATGGCTGAGTATATATATATATATATATATATATATATATATATATATATATACCACTTCTTTATCCATTCATCTATATCCACTTCATATATATACCAAGTGGTGTGTATATATATATATATACCACTTCTTTATCCATTCATCCATCAATGGACATCTGGACTCTTTCTGTATTTTGGCAATTGTGGACATTGATGCTATAAACACTGGGTTACATGTGCTCCATCAAATCACTATTTTTGTATCCTTTAGATAAACACCTAGTAGTGTAATAGGTGGGTCATAGAGTAGTTTTAAGATTTTTTTAAAGATTTTATTTATTTATTTGAGAGAGAGAGAATGAGAGATAGCACGAGAGGGAAGAGGGTCAGAGGGAGAAGCAGACTCCTCGCCGAGCAGGGAGCCCGATGTGGGACTCGATCCCGGCACTCCAGGATCATGACCTGAGCCGAAGGCAGTTGCTTAACCAACTGAGCCACCCAGGCGCCCCATAGAGTAGTTTTAAATTTAAATTTCAAGGAACATCCATACTGTTTTCCAAAGTGGATGCACCAGTTTGCATTCCCATCAACAGTGTGAGAGGGTTCCTCTTTCTCCATATACTCACCAACATCTGTTGTTCCCTGAGTTGTTAACTTTAGCTATTCTCACCAGTGTGAGGTGGTATCTCATTGTGGTTTTGATTCCTATTTCTCTTATGATGAATGATGCTGAACATATTTTCATGTGTCTATTAGCCATTTGTATATCTTCTTTGGAGAAATGTCTATTCATATCTTCTGCCCATTTCTTAACTGGATTTTTTGTTTGTTTGTTTTTTGGGTGTTGAGTTTAATAAGTTCTTTATAGACTTTGGATACTAGCCCTTTATTTGATGCGTCATTTGCAAATATCTTCTCCCATTCCTTAGGATGCCTTTTATTTCTGTTGATTGTTTCCTTTTCTGTGAAAAAGACTTTTGTCCTGATGAAGTCCAAATAGCTCATTTTTTGTTTTTATTTCCCTTTCTTCTGGAGACATGACTAGCAAGAAGTTGCTGTGGTCGAGGTCGAAGAGGTTGCTGCTTGTGTTCTCTAGGATTTTGATGGATTCCTGTCTCACATTTAGGTCTTTCACCCATTTTGAGTTTATTTTTGTGTATGGTGTAAAAAAGTGGTCCAGTTTCATTCTTCTGCATGTGGCTGTCCAATTTTCCCAATACCATTTGCTGAAGAGACTGTCTTTTATTCCATTAGATATTCTTTCCTGTTTGTCAAAGATTAGATAACCATAGACTGGAGGGCCCATTTCTAGGTTCTTTATTCTGTTCCATTGAACTTTGTGTCTGTTTTTGTGTCGATACCATACTGTCTTGATGATTACAGCTTTGTAATACAGCTTGAAGTCCAGAATTGTGATGCCTCAAGCTTTGTGTGTTTTTTTTTTTTTGGTGTTTTATTGTTGTTTCATTTTTTGTTTGTTTGTTTGTTTTTTATGTTATGTTAGTCACCATACAGTACATCATTAGTTTTTGATGTAGTGTTCCATGATTCATTGTTTGCTTATAACACCTAGTGTTCTATGCAATACGTGCCCTCCTTAATACCCATCACTAGGCTAACCCATCCCTCCACCAACCTCTCCTCTGAAACTCTCAGTTTGTTTCCCATAGTCCATAGTCTCCCATGGTTTGTCTCCTCCACTTATTTCTCCCCCTTCATTTTTCCCTTCCTTCTCCTAATATCCTCCATGCTATTCCTTATGTTCCACACATAAGTGAAACCATATGATAATTGTCTTTCTCTGCTTGCCTTATTTCACTTAGCATAATCTCTTCCAGTTCCATCCATGTTGATGTAAATAGTGGGTATTCATCCTTTCTGATGGTTGAGTAATATTCTATTGTATATATGGACCACATCTTCTTTGTCCATTCGTCTGTTGAAGGGCATCTCAGCTCTTTCCACAGTTGGGCTATTGTGGACATTGCTGCTATGAACATTGGGGTGCATGTGGCCCTTCTTTTCACTACATCTGTATCTTTGGGGTAAATACCCAGTAGTGCAATTGCTGGGTCATAAGGTAGCTCTATTTTTAACTTTTTGAGGAACCTCCACACTGTTTTCCAAAGTGGCTATACCAACTTACATTCCCACCAACAGTGTAAGAGGGTTGATAGACCAATAACCAGTAGCAAAATTGAAGCAGTGATCAAAAACCTCCCAAAAAACAAGAGTCCAGGGCCTGATGGATTCCCAGGGGAATTCTATCAAACATTCAGAGAAGAAATAATACTTACTCTCCTGAAGCTCTTTCAAAAAATAGAAACAGAAGGAAAACTTCCAAATTCATTCTATGAGGCCAGCATCACCTTGATCCCAAACCTAAGCAAGGACCCCTTCAAAAAGGAGAATTACAGACCAATATCCCTGATAAATATGGATGCCAAATTTCTCAACAAGATCCTAACCAATAGGATCCAACAGTACATTAAAAAGATTATCCATCACTACCAGGTGGGATTTATTCCTGGGATGCAAGGGTAGTTCAACATTCGCAAATCAATCAATGTGATAGAACACATTAATAAGAGAAGAGGCAAGAACCATATGATCCTCTCAATTGATGCAGAAAAAGCATTTGACAAAATACAGCATCCTTTCCTGATTAAAACTCTTCAGAGTGTAGAGATAGAGGGAACATTCCTCAATTTCATAAGAACCATCTATGAAAAACCCACAGCGAATATCATTCTCAATGGGGAAAAGCTGAGAGTCTTTCCCTTAAGATCAGGATCAGGACAAGGATGCCCACTCTTGCCACTATTGTTCAACATAGTACTAGAAATCCTAGCAACTGCAATCAGACAACAAAAAGAAATAAAAGTTATTCAAATTGGCAAAGAAGAAGTCAAACTCTCTCTCTTCGCAGATGACATGGTTTTCTTTTTCAACACTACTTTGGCTATTCTGGGTCTTTACTGGTTCCAATAAAGTTTCAGAATTATTTGTTCCAGCTCTATGAAAAATGCTGGTGGCTATTTTGATAAGGATTGCATTGAATGTGTAGATTGCTTTGGGTAGTATAGACATTTTATCAATATTTGTTCTTCCAACCCATGAGTATGGAATGTTTTTCCATTTCTTAGTGCCTTTCTCAATTTCTTTCACAAGTATTCTATAGTTTTCAGAGTAGAGTTCTTTTACCTCTTTGGTTAGGTTTATTCTTAGGTATCTTATGGGTTTGGCACAATTGTAAATGGTATCAATTGCTTGATTTCTCTTTCTGCTGCTTCATTATTGATGTATAGAAATGCAACAGATTTCTGCACATTGATTCTATATCCTACAACATTGCTGAATTCATGTATGAGTTCTAGCAATTTTTTGGTGGAGTCTTTCAGATTTTCTACATATAATATCATGACGTCTGCAAATAGTGAAAATTTGAATTTTTCCTTGATGATTTGGATATGTCTTATTCCTTTTTGTTGTCTGATTGCTGAGGCTAGGACTTCCAGTCACATGTTGAACAACAGTGGTGAGAGGGGACATCCCTGTTGTGTTCCTGACCTTGGGGGAAAGCTCTCAGTTTTTCCCTATTGAGGATGATATTAGCTGTCAGTCTTTCATACATGGCTGTTATGATGTTGAGCTATGTTGCCTCTATCCCTACTATGTGGAGGGTTTTTATCAAGAAAGGATGCTGTATTTTGTCAAATGATTTTTCTGAATCTATTGAGAGGATCATATAGTTCCTTTCTTTTATTAATGTGTTGTATCACAATGATTGATTTGCTGATGTTGAATGACCTCTGCAGCCCAGGAATAAATCCCACTTGGTTGTGGTGAATAATCATTTTAATGTACTGCTGGATCTGATTAGCTCGTATCTTGTTGAGAATTTTTGCATCTATATTCATCAGGGATATGAGTCTGTGATTTTCCTTTTTAGTGGGGTCTTTGTCTGGTTTTGGGATCAAGGTAATGCTGGCCTCATAGAATGAGTTTGGAAGTTTTCCTTCCATTTCTATTTTTTGGAGCTTTTTCAGAAGGATAGGTATTAATTCTTCTTTAAATGTAAAGTTCCCCCGGGAATCCATCGGCCCTGTACTCTTGTTTGTTGGGAGAATTTTGAGTTCTGATTCAACTTCTTTGCTGGTTATGGGTCTGTTCGGATTTTTTATTTCTTCCTGTTTCAGTTTTGGTAGTTAATATGTTTCTAGGAAATTACCCATTTCTTCCATATTGCCTAATTTGTTGGCATATAATTGCTCATACTATTCTCTTATAATTGTATTTCTTTGGTGTTGGTTGTGATCTCTCCTCTTTCATTTATGATTTTATTTATTTGGGTTATTTCTCTTTTCTTTTGTATATGACTGGTTAGGGGTTTATCATCTTGTTAATTCTTTCAAAGAACCAGTTCCTAGTTTTGTTGATCTATTTTACTGTCTTTTTAAAAATATCTATATCATTGATTTCTGCTCTAATCTTTATTCTTTCTCTTCTCCTGCTAGATTTAGGCTTTATTTGCTGTTTTTTTTTTTTCTCCAGCTCCTTTAGGTGTAGGGTTAGGTTGTGTATTTGAGACTTTTCTTGCTTCTTGAGGAAGGCCCATATTGCTATATACTTCCCTCTTTGGGCTGCCTTTGCTGCATCCCAAAGGTTCTGAACTGTTGTGTTTTCATTTTCATTTCCTTCCATGTATATTTTTTAATTCTTCTTTAATTTCCTGACTGAACCATGATTCTTTAGGAGGATGTTCTTTAACCTCCATGTATTTGTGGTCCTTCCAAATTTCTTCTTGTAGTTGACTTCAAGTTTCATAGTATTGTGGTCTGAAAGTGTGCATGATATGATCTATATCTTTTTGTACCATTTGAGGCCTGATTTGTGACTCAGTATATGATCTATTCTGGAGAATGTTCCATGTGCACTTGAAAAGAATGTGTATTCTGCTGCTTTAGGATGAAATGCTCTGAATATATCTGTTAAGTCCATCTAGTCCAGTTGGTCATTCAAATCCTTTGTGTCCTTGTTGACCTTCTGCTTAGATAATGTCTATTGCTGTGAGTTGAATGTTAAAGTCCCCTACTATTATTGTATTATTATCAATGAGTTTCTTTAAGTTTGTTATTAATTGATTTATATATTTGGCTGCTCCCAAATTAGGGGCATAAACATTTACAATTGTTAGATCTTTTTTGTTGGATAGACCCCTTTATTATGATATAGTGTCCTTCATTTCTTATTACAGACTTTGGTTTAAAATCTTGCATGTCTGATAAAAGTATGGCTACTCCAGCTTACTTTTTATGTCCATTTGTATGATAAATTGCTCCCCACCCCCTCACCCTCAATCTGAAGGTGTCTTGAGATCTAAAATGAGTCTCTTGTAAGCAGCATATCAATTGGTCTTCCCTCCTCCCATTCTGACACTCTATGTCTTTTGATTGGAGCATTCAGTCTACCTTCATTCAGAGTAACTATTGAAAGATATGAATTTAGTGCTATTGTATTACTGTAAGGTCACTGTTCCTGTAGATTGTCTCTGTTCCTTTATGGTCTTTGTTACTTTTGGTCTCTCTTTCTGCTCAAAAGGCCCCATTTAATATTTCTTTCAGGCTGGTTTAGTGTTCACTAATTCCTTTAATTTTTGTCTCAGAAATTCTTTATACCTCCTATTCTGAATGACAGCTTTGCTGGATAAAGTATTCTTGCTGCATATTTTTTCCCATTTAGCACATTGATTATATCATGCCAGTTTTTTTCTGGCTTGCCAGGTTTCTGTGGACAGGTCTGCTGCCAGCCTTATTTGTTTACTCTTGAAGTTTAACAACTTCTTCTCCCAACCTGCTTTCAGAATTCTCTCTTTATCTTTGTATTTTGCAAGTTTCACTATGATACGTTGTGGAGTTGGACTGTTCTTTATGATTTTGAGGGGAGTTTTCTGTGCTTTTTGGGCTTGAATGCCTGCTTCCTTCCCCAGATTAGGGAAGTTCTCAGGTATAATTTGTTCAAATAAAACTTCTGCCCTTTTTTTCCTGTTCTTCTTCTTCTGGGACTCCTATGATATTGATATTATTTCACTGTATGGAATTGCTGAGTTGCCTAAGTCTACTTTTGTGATCTAATTGTTTTTTGTCCCTCTTTTCAGCTTGCTTATTTTCCATAATTTTATCTTCTGTATCACTGATTTGCTCTTCTGCTTTTCTGTCCTCATTTTTACAACCTCCACTTGGGACTGCATCTTAGTTATAGCATTTTAAATTTCGGCCTCGCTATATTTTAGTTCTTTCATCTCTACAGTAAGAGATTCTCTAGTGTCTTCTATGCTTTTTTTCAAGCCCTGGTAGTATTTTATAACCATTATTTTATTTTATTTTATTTTTTTTAAGATTTTATTTATTTATTTGAGAGAGAATGAGGGACAGAGAGCACGAGAGGGAAGAGGGTCAGAGGAAGAAGCAGACTCCCCGCTGAGCAGGGAGCCCGATGCGGGACTCGATCCCGGGACCCCAGGATCATGAACTGAGCCGAAGGCAGTCGCCTAACCAACTGAGCCACCCAGGCGCCCTATAACCATTATTTTAAATTCTAGTTCAGACATCTTACTTATATCTGTATTGATTTAAATCCCTGATTGTGAGTACTACCTCCTGTTCTTTCTTTTGGGGTGAATTTCTCCATCTTGTCATTTTGTCCAGAAAGGAAAATAAGAAAGAAAAGAAAAAAAAAAAACAGTAATGACAACAACAAAAAGAAAAAAAAACCTAGATCTTGTCTGTGTTTTGGTCTGCTTATTAAAAGAAACTAGATCTGAAGATAAAGAAAGAAAAATATATAAAATAGAATGAAATACAATGAACAGAAAAAATATATAAAGTGTATATAAAAATAAAAATTAAAAAATAATTTAAAAAAATAATAATAATAAATGAAGAATAAAAGTAAAAGAGCTGAAGCTTTGCAGCCCCCTTGATCAGTAAACCTGATGGGAACAAGTTGTTTATGCTGGTCTTCTGGGTGAGGGGTTTGTTGCACTGATTGTCAGGTGGGCTTGCCCTGGTGGAAATGTGCCTTCAGTGCCCAGTGAGGCAGGGCTCGGTGTAAGCGACTCTGGACTACACTAGGTGGCGCTGTTGTGCTCCCTGAAGGCTTTCAGCACTGATGGGTGGGATGAAAATGGCGGAGCCCCGCTCTCTAGTCCGTCGCGCCCCTTGCTCTTCAGTGAGCCCTTACAAAAGAGCAATCAATAGCTCTTGTCTCCCTGGTTTCTGTAAGAACCCTGTGTTCATCCTGCCTGTGTCTGAGGATTTTTTGTTTTTTAATCTCAGGCACGTGACTGAATTTCAAAACTACAACTTTTAGGGACTCTTGTGGCACGGACCCACACTGTTCCTCCCCGGGTCTTGTCAGGCTTCTGCATTTTGCCTGACTCATCCCAGGAAAGTGACTGCACAACCACATAGTGGTTTGCAGTTTATGGCAATACAGAGCCGAAAGCCGGTACCTAGATTTGCTGTTCTCAGCCGGCTTCCGCACGCCTATGCCTGGGAACAGTGCAGCAGTTAGGCCCCACCTGCTCTTCTTGTGACCCAGGGGAGCCTCAGACCACTGTGTCACACCTGGGATTGGGATTCCACCTACTTTTCCACCTGAGCACCTTAAGCTAGACACGTCTCCCGACTTCTAAAAGTTCCAATTTTGCACTCCACTCCTTATAATACTTTGTGGTAGCCTCCTTAAGCAGGCTCCCTCCCTTCTGCTATACCCACAGCTATATCACACTGGATTCAAGTCTCCACGCTGCCCACTTTCCAAAAGATGGTTGCTTTTCTACTTGTAGCCTTGCAGTATTCTCGCCAATTTCCAATTGATTTCTCAGGTGTTCAGAATGATTTGATAACTATCTAGCTGTATTCCAGGGATTAGACAAACTTAGGGTCCCCCTAAACCTCCGTCATTTTAACTCTTCATTTGTTATGGAACAAATTGACCCCTATATTTTCTTGATTAATTGACCCCTATATCATTACATACACATATGCATTATATATCTTTTTGTCATTTGTGACCATTTTTCACTTAAAGTCCTTTTTGTCTAAGTAAAGCAATCCCTGATTTTTATTTTGGTAATCATTAACTCAAAATATCTTTTTTTCATCCCTTTATTTTCAACCTTTGTGTGTCCTTAAATGTAAAGTGAGTCTCTTTTAGGCAGCAAATCATTGGATTTTTTTTTTTTTATCAATTCAGTCATTCTATGTCTTTGGACTGGAGAATTTAATCCATTTGCATTTAAAGTAACTATTAATGTTAGATAAAGGCTAGTACCATATTGTTAATTATATTTCTCAACAGCTGTAGATCTTTTGTTCCTTGATTCCTCTCATGCTGTCTTCCATTTTAACTTGATGACTTTTTTGTGGTGGTATACTTTAACTCCTTAACATAATCTTTTGTTACATACTACAGGCTTTTTTTGTGATTATAAGGCTTACATGAAATATCAGACTATTTTAAGCTTACAAATTAACTTCAATAGCTTATAGAAACTTTATATTTTTACTTCTTTCCTTTTATATTTGTTTTTGATGTTACAATATGCATTTCTAATAACATGTATCCAATAAAAATTATTGCAGTTATAGTTACTTTAAATATGCTTTTTGTCAAACTTTTAAACTGAGGTTGTAAGTAATTTACACACCACTATTACAATATTAGAGATTCTGGCCTTGACTATGTATTTACTTTTACCAGTGAGTTTTACACATTAATATGTTTTTATGTGTGAATTATCATCATTTCATTTCAACTTGAAGAACATCCTTTAGCATTTCTTATAAGGAAAGTCTACTGGTGTTGTACTCCCTCAGTTTATTTGTTTGGAAAAGTCTATATCTCCTTCATGGAGAGCTTTGCCATGTATAATATTCTTAGTTGATGTTTTTTTTTTTTTCTTTTAACATTTTGAATATATCATCACACTCTCCTGGCCTACAAAGTTTCTGAAAAGAAATTCACTAATAGTCTTATGGGGCTCCCTTTTATGTGATATTTGACAAGTCACTTTTCTCTTGCTGCTTTCAAATCCTCTGTTTTTGACATATGACAATTTCATTACAATATGTCTCGGTGTAACCCTTTCCCAGTTCTTATTTGCAGTTTTTTAGGCCTCATGAATTTAGATGTCCATTTGTTTCTTCATGTTTGGGAATTTTTCAGCCACTTATTGCTTTTTTCTTTTAAGATTTTATTTATTTATTTGACAGAGGGAGACACAGCGAGAGAGGGGACACAAGCAGGGGGAGCAGGGGAGGGAGAAGCAGGCTTCCCACGGAGCAGGAAGCCCGACATGGGGCTCGATCCCAGGACCCTAGGTTCACGACCTGAGCTGAAGGCAGACGCTTAACGACTGAGCCACCCAGGCACCCCAGCCACTTATTGCTTTAAATTAGCACTATGTCCTTTCATTTTTTCCTCTCCTTCTTGGGATGCTATGATGTGTATTTTGTTTTTCTTAATAATATCCCACAAGCCCCACAGGCTTTCTTAACTCATTTTTTTTCATCTTCTTTTTTTCTTTGTGCTCCTCTTACTAAAAAATTTCAAATGACCTATCTTCAAGTTAATTGAGTCTGACTTCTGCTTGGTTGAGTCTGTTCTTATGCTCTCTATTGAATTCCTCAGTGTAGTCACTTTATTTTTCAGGTCTATGAATTCTTTGTGTTTGTTTTTTGTTTATATTTCTTTAACTTATTATTTTGTTCATGTATTATTTTTTCAAGATTTGTTTAGTTGTTAACTTTTGCAGTTTGTTGGACTCTTTAAGAGGATTATTCTGAGCTGTCAGTTAGTTTTTAGATCTCCATTTTTTAAGGCTCAGTTATAGAAGCTTTATTAATTTCTTTTAGTGGCTCAATTTTTACTTGATTCTTCATAATCCCTGTATCCTTGCATTGTTATTTTCTCATTTGAATAAGCAGTCTCCTCTTCCAGAACTTACAGGTTAACTTCAGCAAGGAAAGGCCTTCACAAGTAAGCTTTGCTTGAGGTACTGAATGAGTCAGTTGGTAGCATCCATCGGCAGTCAGTGTTTATTATCAGTGTTTGTAGTTGGGTGAGGCCAGCTTTGGAGGCAGGACTGGGCTCTACAGTTGGGTAGGTCTGCTGGCTGAGCTCAACATTGAAGCATGGGCACTGGGTGGGTTTCTTGGTTTCAGGCTTGTTTGGTTTTGTAGTCAAGTGGGGACACTAGCTGGGCTCTGTAGTTACCTTTGTGTGAGTGATGTTGAAGGCTGTGTTCAGTAATCAGGCATTGCTGTTGGTTGGGCTACATGGCTCGGCAAGGCTAATAACAGTGCTCACAGGGTCACTATGTAGGCTCCCTAACTACACAGGTTTAGAGACTATGCTCAACAACTGGGCAGAATAATCCAACAATACATTTAAAAAAATCATTCACCATGATCAAGTGGGATTTATTGCTGGTATGCAAGGGTGGCTCAATATTTGCAAATCACTCAATAAGATACATCATATCAATAAGAGAACTAATGAAAATCAAATGATCATTTCAATAGATGCAGAAAAAGCATTTTACAAAGTACAACATACATGCATTCTAAAAGCTCTCAACAAAGTAGGTTTAGAGGAAACATACCTCAACATAATAAAGAGCATATATGAAAAAATCCATAGCCAACATCATACTCAGTGAGAAAAATTGAGAGCTTTTTCCCTAAGGTCAGGAACAAGACAAGGATATCTATTTTTACCACTTTTATTTAACATAGTACTGGAAGTCCTAACCACAGCAATTAGATTTTTTAAAAAGGCAACCAAATCAGTAAGGAGGAAGTAAAACTTTCACTATTTGCAGATGACATGATGCTTTATATAGAAAACCCTAAAAATCTCCCCCCACACAAAACCTACTAGAACTGATAAATGAACTCAGTAAAGTTGTAGGGTATAAAATCAATGTGCAGAAATCTGTTTTAGGGGAGCCTGGGTGGCTCAGTTGGTTAAGTGTCTGCCTTCAGCTCAGGTCATGATCTCACCATTCTAAGATTGAGCCCCATGTCCAGCTTTTTGCTCAGGGGGGAGTCTGCTTCTCCCTCTCACTCTCCCTCTGTGCTCTCTCTCTCTCTTTCTCTCCCTCAAATAAATAAATAAAATTTTTAAAAAAGAAATCTATTGTATTTCTATATGCTAATAATGAAACAGCAGAAAGAAAAAATGAGAAAACAATCCCATTTACAATTGCACCAAAAATAATAAGATACCTAGAAATAAACCTAACCAAAGAGGTAAAAAGATCTGTATTCTGAAAACTATAAAACATTGATGAAAGAAATTGAAAACTACACAAAGACATGGAAAGACATTCCATGCTCATGAATTGGAAGAACAAATATTGTTATAATGTTTATACTACCCAAAGCAATCGACACATTTAATGCAATTCTTATCAAAATGCCACCAGCATTTTTCACAGAGCTAGAACAAACAATCCTATAATATGTATGGAACCACAAAAGATCCTAAATAGCCAAAGCAGTTTTGAAAAAGAAAAAAAGCTGTAGGCATCACAATTCCAGACTTCAAGTTATATTACAAAGCTGTAGTAATCAAAACAGTGTGGTACTGGCACAAAAATAGACAGATCAATGGAACAGAATAGAAAACCCAGAAATAAGTCCACCATTGTATGGCCATATAATCTTTGGCAAAGCAGGAAAGAATATCCAACAAGAGTTAACACACTCTCTACAACAAATGGTATTGAGAAAACTTGTCAGCTACATGCAAAAGAAAGAAACTGGACCAATTTCTTACACTATACACAAAAATAAATTCAAAATGTATTAAAGACCCAAATGTGAAACTGAAACCATAAAAATCTTAGAAGAGAGCATATGCAGGAATGTCTCTGACACCAGCTATGGCAACTTCTTTCTAGATATGTCTCTTGAGGCAAGGGAAACAAAAACAAAAATAAACTATTGAGCCTACTTCAAGACACAAATTTTCTGCACAATGAAGGAAACAATAAAAAAAGGCAACCTATTGAATAGAAGAAGACATTCACAAATGATATATCTGATAAAAGGTTAATATCCAAAATATATAAAGAACTTACTCAAATCAACATCAAAATACAAATAATCCAATTTAAAAAGGGGCAGAAGACGTGATCGGACATTTCTCCAAGGAAAACACCTAGATGGCCAACAGACACATGAAAGAATGCTCAACATCACTCATCATTAGGGAAATGCAAATCAAAACTATAATTTGATATCACCTTGCACCTATAAAAATGACTAAAATCAACAACACAATAAACAGGTGTTGGTAAGGATGTGGAGAAAAATGGACCCTCATGCACTCATGGTGGGAATGTAAACTGGTGCAGTCACTGTGCAGAACAGTATGGAGGTTCCTCAAAAAGCTAAAAATAGAACTATCCTATGATGCAGTAATCATATTAGTTATTTACCCCCAAAATTACAAAAACACTCATTCAAAGATTTACATGAACCATTATGGTTATAGCAGCATTATTTACAATGGCCAAATTATGGAAGCAGGCCATGTGTCCATGGATAGATATATGAATATTATTCAGCCAAAGAAAATAATAAAATCTTGTCATTTGCAACAACATGGATGGAACTTGAAAGTATAATGCTAATTAAAATATGTCAGTGAGAGAGAGAGAAATATCATATGATTTCACTCATTTATGGAATTTAAGAAACAAAACAAAGGAGCAAAGAAAAAAAAAGGAAGAGAGACAAATGCAGAAACAGACTCTTCCCTATTGAGAACAAACTGATGGTTACCAGAGGTGGGGTGGGTGGGATAGGTGAAATAAGTGATGGGGATTAAGGAGTGCGTTTGTCATGATGAGCACTGAGTGATGTATTGAATTGCTGAATCATTATTGTACACTTGAAACTAATAAAACACTATGTCAACTGTACTTGAATTAAAATTAAAATTAAAAAAAATAAAATAAAAACCAAATGTGCAGGGCTGCTGTCTTGTTTCCCTGCCTGAATGGGGTGTTAGAATTGATTCCTCAACTTCCCAGGTTCTCTGGCATGAACTGGGGGCTATGCTCAGCAGTTGGGTAGGGCTGTAAGTTTGCTTTCTTGCTCAGGTGGGGCATTAGAATAAGTTCCATAGTCAGTATGCTAGACACCCAATTCAAGCCGAACTGCCAACTTAGCTCACTGGACAGACAGGGCCACCGCTTGGCTCTTCAGATGAGTAGAGCTGTTGGATAGAATCTCTGCTTGAGTACTGCTACAAGTAGGAATAGGGTCCACTGATGTCTAAGTACTGGTTACTACAAATCCAACACCAATTCTATGTCTGTATCTGATCCCCAGTGTTTCAGCCCTGAAGATCTCCCAGTAATCCTCATGAGGTGGGACCTGAGTGGGCCCCCCAGGAAACATCACAACTCTGGGATAACTAGATGTTCACTTTGCACTTTTTTCTTCCACTGGAAAAAACATAGGCCCAGAGAGGTCCTCTCCATGGGACACTGTGCCAGACTGGCCTAGTTGCGATATGGGCAAAATGAAACTGCTCTTTTTATCATTCCTTTTTTTAAGTAGGCTCTAGGCCAATGTGGGGTCCTGGCATAATTTTATGTTCCAGTAACAATGTAATTTTCAGAGACTTTGTTGTGGTATTTTGTTTTGTTTGGTTTCTCTGGTGCTTCTGTTGATCACTGACAGAGCCACTTATTTTCTCTGGGTAGTGAAAGGGATTCTCCAGCTTGCAGCAAAAGAGTGCTTCCTGGGCTGGGCAGCTTGTTATGTTGAGATTCCCCTTGCAGGTTCTTCCCAGTGCCTAAATAAGAAAGGGGGGTCTCTGGCCAAAAGAGATGATGACCGGCTTTCCTGGCTACTCGATGTCAGCAGGGATCCACCTCAATCTCTCTTTGTGCCTCTAGGTCCATCTGGGGTTTTCATTAGGATTCCTCTTTGATCTTGGGCTGTGTTCTGCTAGGTTGGGTGTTAGGAAGATGCCCAGTTGCTTTGTTGCTCTGTTCTTTTCCAGATTGCCTTCTCCTTTTCATCTTTTTTATTCCTTCTATTGTCTCTTTTATTATTTACAGTGCTTATCTCTAAAGAGAGATAAGTTTGTGGCATCTCATCTGAACTGTAAGCCTAACATATTTTTAAACATCATTTTTCTGCATGAAGAACAAAATGTAAGGGGCTAAATTAGATGCGAGGAGCGTGATCAGGAGTCTACCACTCTAGTCCAGGTAAAAGATGGTTGTTTTTTTTATACTGGGTGGTAGTAGTAAAGATAGAACAAATTAATCAGTTACAGCAATTTAGGAGACAAAACAGGCAAGACTCACCAATATGTTGACTTTGGGGTTTTCTGGCTTGATCAACTGAATGAATGGAAGTGTCACTTAATTGTCAAAAACATCTCCTACATCCCCACTGGGAGCAAACCCACCATAAAAATACATCCCTTTTTGAAATACATGGGCTTAGGTTTACATTTCCTGATCTGAAGCAGGGTTACACACTCAGAAGAAATGTAACCCCATTCCACCTACTTCTTCCTTGTCTCATATTCATGACCATGACCAAGCAAACAACCTCCCAGTTGCATGCAAATCATAGCCATTAACTATAGAGTCCCCAGTGTGCACTGGGTTTTCAATATCCTCCACATTTAACAATAGGACAAAAAGTTTTGCTGTTAAGGGGTATTGATTATGCAATGGCTTAAATACGCTATCATTTGATTTTATAACTAGCAATTTAAACTTTCCATCATTTTCTTCCTCTGTTATGTGTCTGTGATTTCCAGTAAAGGTGTCCAGAAATCACTCACTGACCGCTGTAAGCCAAGATAAATAATAAGCTCTGGACTGTGTTTTCTCCTTCAACCTTCAACATTATATGGCAACTGAATACCATCCTGGGGGGTTTCTACATTTGATCTGCAAAGGATACCTAAGTAGGGAGACAGGTTGTCTAAGAAGACAGGAAAATTGCAGTCAATGGAAGTTTCCATGATATACCAGAATGAAAACAGGTATTTGGAGTCAAACAGATTAAGACATGAATCCTTGCTCAACTTCTAGCTGAACGGCCTTGGGTAAAATTACTCTATCTGATCCTTTGTTTATTCAAATATAAAACAAAGTATCACCCTGATAGAACTAAAACAAGTCAAATGCAATCAGATATTAGATGCTTTTTAAAGTATAAAGCATATTTCAGTTATTATCTTCATTCTGCCTCTATGTCTTCTGTTCTCCTCTTGCCATGTAAAATAGTATTACGGATATTATAGTGAGGGTGGGTCATCTTATTTCATCCCTGCTTTTATATCTTTTTTTAAAAGATTTTATTTATTTATTTGAGAGAGAGAGAATGAGAGATAGAGAGCACAAGAGGGAAGAGAGTCAGAGGGAGAAGCAGACTCCCTGCTGAGCAGGGGGCCCGAGATTCCAGGATCATGACCTGAGCCGAAGGCAGTCGCTTAACCAACTGAGCCACCCAGGTGCCCCCTGCTTTTATATCTTGCCTGTGGTCTCTGACCAAGGTTTCAGAGAGGCATGAACTTACAGGTGACAAGGAATACTGCTTTAGGGTACCCGAGAGAAGGATTCTGTCCTATTAAAAAGCTCCCCAAATTTCAAAAATACCTCTTATACCCCCAAATGCCAAGGACCCCATGAGATTTGTGCCCACCTCTCCTTGCCCAGTGGACAGGTTTAAGCCTTGTCTCAGCCCTCTATTTCCATCTAGAAAATTTTCTTAGAATTCAAAATATTTTGGCACCTATGGGTTAAAAGATGATAGCCACCACTCTAAGACACCTTTTCCACTTCTAAAACACAAACACACAGGCTCCACAAATAGGATAAACAGACCCATATTACACTCTCCCCAGTGAGTGCTCTTTGTTTCAATAATGGGCACAAACTCCCAGAGGCCACAGGGATCATTAAAAACACCATGTTCACACTTATGGTCTTCTACCAAGTAGTTGAATGTATAGGATTTGTTGCCTGAAATATGGAAAGGACACCCAACATTCCCTTTAGTGAAACTGTGCCAGAAACATGGAGGATTAACTTCCTGAGGAGCTTCTGGCTCCAGGGGTTGCAGGTACTCATAGCAACAATATTCCATCTACCCACTTCTCCAAGATAGTTTATTCCTAAGGAGAATCAAAATAAATTTTTGATCTTCAAATCCCCCCCCATCCATTCTCCATCACGCCCATTTTCTTAGTCCTTAGTTTAGATGTGGATTATTTTCACAGCTCACTTAACCTTGGTTCGGAGTGAACTTGCCTATGTCCTGAAAAGCAACAGAAACCTAATCAATGAGTTTTACCCTTGGTATCTACTTTGCAAGAAGAATCAGTTATTAGGAATTTCCAGATCTTCCAAGTGTCAGTGGTTGATATAATCCAGCTGCTGAAATTTGTAATATAGGATACGAGGGGACTTTCTTGCCCCAGCTGCCCAAGTGGAGAAAAAAAAATAAAGAGAAAGAAAGTACATAATTTCCATGTAAATAAATAAATGAATAAATGCTCAGATGAGTCTGATTCCCTCCTCTGCCTCTCTACCATCCATGTGCTTTTGACAGTGGGGTCAGTTAGTAGAGCATGACCTTCTGGGACTGCATTCAAGGTGTGCAGTTGCAGGATTCAGCTGTTACTGCTTGAGGGACAGAAGCTTGAAGCTGTCATCCAGGATGGACCTCCTGTTGCGTCGTAGCTTTCTCTGCCGATGCTGGTACCAGACCACACCACTAAGAGCCAGAGCAATGAGCAGGAGAATGACACTCATAGCAATTAAAACAGAAGCCAGCATCTCAATATTCTTCACAGGGATCTGCAAGCCCAGCATCCTCACATTTCCTTCTCCAAAGTCTCTGAGGATTGTTGCTGAAATGGAATAAGAGAAAAATGGGAACCCTGAGGTGGAAAGTACTCTAATGGGGCACGATTTGCAGTCAACTCCTGGGAAAGAAGAAATAACCCCATCAAAACTGAACAGAGGAACTGCTATCCCTAAAAAGACCAGCTGATGAAGACAGATTTATAGGTTACAAAGAATTTGTGTAACCAGATGTCACAGCTGAGAAAGCCCTTAGGAATCACTGAGGTCCTAATTCCCCCATGGAAAGAGCTAAAACTCAGAGTAGAAAGGGCCTTGATATATTTCTTCAAATATATAAAGGCTTGTGATGTAAAAATAATAATAATAAAAATAATTGGATTTGGTTTGCATGTTTCCAGATGATAGAATTGAGAGCAATGAGTAGAATCTTAAGGGAGGCAGTATGACTAAATCATCTAGCTTATCAATGCTCAATTTGACTATTGGACCATGACAACTGCCTGCCACTGTGCTGTCTGGTCTCTCACTTTTTTGGGTCATGATAATACTGATGTCACACTGATCTTTCCAGGTGAAATAATCTGATTGTCTTAGTTCTTGGCATATAGACTTTTGCTGATCTCCAATTAACCCACAGAGTAAAACTCAGAATCAAGCCAGGCATTCCAACTTTCACAATCAGACTCTAACCTGCCTTTTATAGTTTTATCTTCTACTCTTTAGTCACAACTCATTCTTTGTTTCCCAGAGTAAGTGACCTTCTTTCAGGCTCCCAAGACTTTCTGAACACCGTTTCTCCCTCTTCACATTTCTATACCCATCTGAAATGTTACAGGTCTCTGCAAGGCCTTCTTCAATTTAGCTGGGCAGTTAATGGTCCTTTCTTGTGTCCCTAAAGTATCCTTACAGTCTCCTGTTTTATAAAATGGTGATAAGAACCAAACTTAGCTTAGAGGTTTCTTGTGAGATTTAAGTGAGTTAATATTTATGATATTTAGCATAGCACCTGGAAGATAACAAATGCACAATAACTGATAGCTGTTATTTTTTGCACCTCCCCTTTTTTACAATGTATACCAGCAGTGCAATTATTATTTTTGTGTCTCATTCCATATCTAGACACAAAACTCCTGGAGAGTAGTATGTTTCTTACTTGTTTTAGTGTCCCTGGAACTTAGCACATATTTGATAAATATATAAATGAATGAACATTCTTAAAAGAACAGAGAGAAGATGAAATATAATGAGTTCAAATGGAAGCTGGAAAACATCTTAGTTCTGAGTTTACATTCTACCACTTAACTCCTTTTGTAACCTTGGACAAATTTCCTTCTATCTCTATTTCTCACGTACAAAAATATTGGGTTTTATTAGACCACAGTTTTTGAGGTTTTTTTCCCCATTGTGGAACCTTTCTTATAAGTAAGAGCTTATGAGTATGTATATACATAGAAGTATGTATTATGTATATCCAAATATACACACAAAATATGTATATACACACCAATATATATGTGTGTATATATACAAATTCCAACTCTCACAATCAGGCTCTAACCTGCCTTTTTTGGTTTTATCTTCTACTCTTTAGTCACAATAACTCATTCTTTGTTTCCCAGAGTAAGTGACCTTCTTTCTATATATACAAATACACACACACACACACACACACACACACACACACATACACTCTCTCAGCCTCACTTTACCTTACCCCAATCCTTCCAGGACATACCCTAGTCCCCTGATTGACAGTTTATAAGTTTCTTAGGGAGATCATTAGGACTTTTTCAAACATAACTGAAAAAAATCACCAGATTCAACTGATGATCTCTAACATCCCTTCTAGCTCTCATAACTTTCTGAGTCTTTCTCAGTCCAGGTACAAATGGTGTGGGGGAGAGTGAAAGCACTATTTGGACCTAGTTTAGGTAGGACAAGAATTTCTACTTTTTTGAAGGGCAGAAATGGCTGGTTCCAAAGAGTCAACTATTTGGTATTCCAAAGATACAAGAATAAAAATAGCTGATGCAGACTGTATGTATGGTATTTGTACTAGTTTCATACTGTCTCTGTGAGTAGTTTATGTCTGTGTTACAGCTCCTTTATGTCCAACCCAGTGAAACTCTGAATTTTCTTCCCCCTCACACATTAGGTGGGAAGCTAAGAATGTAACCTTCAACTGGGGATGGGGCTGTTTTCCTCAACTTAGGAGGTTGGGAGTGGGGGGCAGAGACTAAACCTGCTTAGAGAAGTTGAACCTTGGGTTCCTGGCTTTTGAAGTCTTACAGAAATCTCAGAATGCTTCCTGCTAGTATTATAGTCCACCTTTTGGTCAGTGAATTTCATCTTCTAGAGGCACTACACCTCCCCCCACCAAGTACATACTACATACAACTACCCAGTTTGTGCATTATTCTCCTTACCCTTTCCAATCTCTTTGGTGATGGTGGTGATAGTGCTTAGGTGTTCTGGAAAAAAAAAAAGTTAGTTAGCTTTGTTATTATTCTTACCAATCCACAGGTTTGTTGTGGGTATTGGCATTGGTTAGAGGAATTTCTCTGTGGTATCCTAAGCAAATGGAGGTACCTAGAATTAACTACCTTATTGTCAAAGTCAATATTGGTATATGGATTTGATTTTGCGTACTGATAAAAATATAAGCAAAAACATAGGCTTCGGAGTCCAAAAGGTAAGTCACCCCTCTGCCATTATGTACATATTTATGGGTACTTCCTATCCACATTCTTGTTTTCTTTGTCACCCTTTCCTACTTTCCCTTCAGGAAATTTCTGTTCCTTTTCAAAACGACATCCCTACATATTCAAACTCTTCTCAAACACTTCTTCTTCTTCTTCTTCTTCTTCTTCTTCTTCTTCTTCTTCTTCTTCTTCTTCTTCTTCTTCTTCTTCTTTCTTCTTCTTCTTCTTCTTCTTCTTCTTCTTCTTCTTCTTCTTCTTCTTCTTCTTGCTTTAATGAGGCTGAGCTCTTCTCTGAGCACTGTGTTTCCTTTATATCCTCTCAATACTGGTTTGAGATAATTATTCCTCCCCCTTTTTTGTGGTATATATCTATCTCATTTAAGGCTTATATTATTTGGCTAAAAAACCCACAACCATTTTGTGTCACTGTCACCTGGTAGTTATTTTCATTCATGGAATGAATTTGGTACCTGGCACAGTCTTCTTCTTCCTCAATTCCCACCATTCACCCCTCAAGCTTCACAGTTTCTAGAACTTTTAACTCCAACAACTTTTACATCTACTCTTATTCTATCAACACCTCCCATGGTCACATTGGACTTATTATTCAGAACTGCTCCATCTCAGAAATATAAAATCTAACAACATCCTCCTATTCCTTCAATGCTTTAATGCTATTTATTCCATTTAACCTGTTATCCTCACTTCATAAAGATCTCCAGTTCCTGGATCCTCCCATTTTTCCCAAACTATTAGCTTCGTCCTCTCTTCCCCCCACCCCTTTCCTGGTCTGGCTAGACTCTATGGTCTATCACTTCAACTACTAACTTACCAGAAGTGTTATAATCATCCATCAAAAACCATAGTAACTATGTTTTCCCCGTGTTTTGTCTGATTTGTTGAATATTGGTGGAGAAAAATCATGTTGTAAATATCAGTATTCTTTGTGTCAAACTTTAGGCCCTCAGTGTTGCCTGCCAATAATTAATTTATTTTCCATCATTCAGAGTAAATTTTGTTTTCCCATCTCCTGGAGTGGTTATTTCAAACCTTAGCCCATTCTCTTCAATTCCTTATCCTACCAACTATCCTTCACTCTCAGTAGATGACTCTGTCTCCTCTCTCACAAATGAAGCAGAGACTATAAAACAGAAATATTCTTTCTGACAAGACCCTCACCCAAACTTACACATTGATCATTTTCTTTTCTGTCTTTTCTACCTTTTTAGTGAACAAACAAACAAAAACTTACTCCAGTCTAATTTTTCATTTTAGCTCCAGTTTTCATTCCCTGTTTCCTCATCAGGAACCTTGTTTCAACAATTAGTCCTTTCTTCCCTATCTGTCTTCAACTATTTCCTCTGGTTTGCCAGTTAGCACATATGTAGTTGGAGCAATATTGAATTAGACTATTGTGATGTATAAACAAACCAAAAAGCAAATAGGTGAGCTTTATGGGCTGGCTCCTTGTCAGAGATATGGGCTATCCTTAGTCATGGAAGTTCTCTGATCATATGTATTGTGATAGTCTGTTGTTTATTAAATGGTCCAGATTTTGGATGACTCATCATAGACAGATAAAACCTGTTGTCTTCCATCTATAGCACATTTTTTAAAGCTTTTATTTATTCATTTGAGAGAGAGAGAGAATGAGTGGGTGCGGGGAGGCAGAGGGAGAGGGAGAAGCAGACTTCCCAGTGAGCAGGGGGCCCAACATGGAGCTCGATCCCAGGTCCTTGGGATCACGACCTGAGCCAAAGGAGATGCTTAACCAACTGAGACACCCAGGCACCCCGAATCTATAGCATCTTGATGACACATCAATTCATCACTTGACTTTGGTTCTAAAGACTGAGAAAATACCACAAAGAATTCTGTGGACCTATCTGGGTAGTAAGGAATAGTACTAGAGTAGTAGTAGAAGTAGTAGTACTAGAGTTGAAGCCACAATTTAGCACTATGGGTTACTAGAGAACAAAGCTTTTCAAAGATGCAGGATATCATAATGGACGATTTCTCTTTCCCTGGGGGTAAATAGCAGAGTTGTATTCTCTACCCTGGCTTACTAAGCTATTTGAATACCCAAAGACATTTTCAAACTTTCTATTTCTGCTGATAGAGTGCCAATGACTGGAAATCCTAGACTCAGGTCAAGAGGCTCTTAAACAATGAATGACCCAAAGACACAAAGTTCATGGCAGCCTAATCTTTTATGTTCTTGGTGATGAACAACAACTGAGTGGTAAAGAAATTACCCCAGCAATTCACTATCCATACAAAAATATAAGACAAACCCTTTTTTTTCACCCTTCACATATTTCTGGGATAAGCTATAATTGAAGGCCAATATCTCCATCTAGCTTTAGACCAACTTGTTCCAAGACAGAAAGAACTTTTTCACAAATCAATTAAGAGGTGACTATTAGAATTATATTTATTCTTTTTTTAAAAGAAAGGACTTATTTGCAAAATTTCTTGAAATAGCACCTCTAATGAATCATAAAATAATAAATTTATATTCAAATGAAATATATTTCAAAGGAAGCATATCTATGGTAAGCATCAATGTATAGAGCTTAGTGAGTTTCAGGCTGGGTCAACCAATGTGAAATCAATAGGTGTCAAAGTAATTAGGAAGGGGCAGGAACAAGGGGGCAATGGAGAATGAGAAATATTAGTTGGGAGAACACCTGGGTGGGGCCTGTTCTGTCTTAAATCCTGGTTCTTCTGGGAGAAAGACAGGTGCAAGGGATTTCTAGGGATTAACTGGTTCCTGTAGGCTACATAAAGTGTTTGAAGATTTCCAGTCTTGAGAAATTAGACCTTACCTCTTTGGGATAAAACAGTAAAGAGGGTCTCCATACCAGCATGGACATGATCAGAAACATGGCAGTGCATCAACCATGTCCCAGGGTTGCTGGCTACCATCTCCACAACCTCAAAGGTTCCTGGGAACAGATCCACCACATCTGCCCGGTAGCTCTCTCCATTCTGTAATCAATATTGGGAATAGGGGAGAGGAAATAAAGGGTAAAGAGATAATCTCAGAGCTTATAGGGGCTAAAAAGCTTGGATGTCTCAATCAGGGACATGGGACTCCAAGATTCATAGATCAGAGAGCAGCTTAAAAAGCCCACCTTATCCATCTTCCCTATAAACCCACCCACACAAACTGAATCAACAGAGGAGACCCTTTCTTCCTACTTTTTCTTAAAGTGTCCCAAAGTAAAAGACATTCCATCTTCCTTTGGGGGATAAAACTAATATCACCATACTTTTCAGCAGGCTGACATCTGGGGAATCTGGCTTAAGCCTTGACTCCTAGGAAGGAACCACATATTTCCTTTAGAAATTGAACTCAATTTAGTTTCCTCTCCATGCTATCACTTTTATCACATTTCTATAACTTTATTTCTATATTAATGCCTTCAACTCTGCTCCCTTTCCCTAAGACTAAATCTTCTTTTTCAAAATCTGCATGTTGTTCCATGTAGCTCCTGAATTGAAGTTCCTTTTATAACTGATTAAGAACTTTCATAGATTCTGAGATATCACTCTGAAATTTCTTGCTCTTAGGATCACTGTTCACTATCTCTCCAGTCCTTGTCTGGTATCCAATTACATTGATTTCTTTAACCTACTTACACCATAAATGAGCTACTCATTTCTTCTATACTAGAAGGAAAAGCTAAGGACTAGAGGGAAGTGACTGACCCTGGAATACACAGCCCAACTAGAATTTCCAGCTCAATTCTCCATGTACAAGACCTCTCCCCTTTTAACTAACATCTTCTTCCTTAAGAAGTTGTTCTCTTCTTCCTTAATGACTCTCAAAGCATTCCTCTAATCATTCTTGAGGTACTCAGCCCTTTTCTTACTCACCCGATATAGGAAGCTCTCTGCATGGAAGTGGACAGTGTGGAGGTCAATATCTTGGCCCATGCCCAGCATGTACCAGGCCACTCGTTCTCCTTGGTACATGGTAAGACCCCCGAGGTTGCTATAGAGCTTTCCATTAATGGCTGTAAAAAAGAAAAAGTCTCATTTCTCTCATTTTGACTTACCATTGCCACTTTCTTAAAGATAATTCCTATCATGTCTGATGATAGCAATAACTTCTTTTTTTTTTGTTATGTTAGTCACCATACAGTACATCATTAGGTTTTTTTGTAGTGTTTCATGATTCATTATTTTCATATAACACCCTGTGCAATAGCTTCTTAACTTCTTTAATCTCTATTCCATTTGCCTCCCTTCAGTCTATCTTACACACTGGTATTATCAGAGTGGTCTTTCTAAATAACTAATCTGACCATGTCATTCTACTGTTTAAAATATTGTAATAGCTCTCTCCTGCATAAAATATCAAGACCACGGCTCCCTAGTTCACCCAACAAGGGCCTTCAAAATAAAATCCCAAACCACCTTCCCGTGCTCATCTCTCATTATCTAAAATATTTATTCCAATTAGGGTGTTTTATTCATCATCCCTCATATGTCCCCATATGCATGTTCTTTGTGTCCATGCTCATGCTTCTGATCTTTACCCCTATATCCTGCCTTCTTTTATCCATCTTTTCAAAGCCCAGTCAGAACTTCCCCTTATCCAAGAACACTTCCTTGATCTAGCTCCTCTTAGTACCTCTCATTCCCTTCACTTCCTTCTACCTCTGAGCCCCTCCAAGATTGTTTGTACCACTATTTGGAACTCACCAGAAACTCCCTTCTACACTTACTTATCTTTTAATTTGTGGAAGCTCATATCCCCAACTAGACTATAGGTTCCTAGTAAGCAGGAAATGAATGTATGTACTATACTAATATAGTTTCCTTGTATTCTTCAGAGCACCCAGCAGACACATGAGCTTACAATATATGCTAAATAAAAAGAATTTGTCATGTTCTTGGGCTTAATAATGATATTAATGCATGGGCCTCGTTATCTGTTTCTTCCCAGGCCACATCCTATGCTCTAAAGACAACAAATTACCCATAAGCCATGTTAATTCACATCATCAGGACTATTCCAGGATACATTCTTGTACCCCACATGTTCTCATGGAGGGGAAGTAATTTTTACTCTACACTCCAAGAGGGGAAATAATGGAAGGAAAATTTATAGCCTCTCTCTGTATTTACCCCAACTAATTGTGAATTTGAAAAAAAAAAACTAAAAATGGTCAACTCCACCCCCTCTGAATCTTCTGTCTCTTGAATCAGTCTGACCACATAAAGGAATGCAAATGGATTTACTATGCCATTACAGAGAAGATTCTACCCCTGCAAAGGAGAGGGCTATTGTTTATTTATGTCAATGTCAGGGTAGAAAATCCATCCACTGCAGGGGTAATATTAGCAAGTCCATTTAGTTTCAGAAATAAATTCAGTTTTCCGATTAGCTTTCTTAATAAGCTCACACTTGATCTTAAGAATCTCTATCTTTTTTACAATTTTAATTGGTTCAGGAATCTGGAAGAGAAGGGAAAATATATTATTTATTTTCCCTCAGACCCCAACATTACCTATCTACAGTAATACCATTCAGAAAGAACTCAACAAATACCTGATAGATAGATAGAAATGGGCATTAACCAAACAACTGGGCACTAACAAGGTCTAACTGTGCCCCAATTCCCCTTTTCTCCTGGGCAAATTATTTCTCTGATTTGACGGGAACTAAAAAGTTCACATTGTTCATTTTGTGAATCTTCTATTCCAATGTGAATCACTTATATCTCCATCAAGGGGAAATAGCTAAAATCTATGTGACAATGAAATACTAATTTTGAGTTCCATTGGAGTCACTATCAAAGCTACACCTCATCCTCAGGTCAGGTCAAAGAAATATTGCACTAGAAAGGATGGTGAGAAATCACTTCATACATTTCAGTATATTTAAGTTCTCACTCAGATTTTCTCTTGTTTGTGAAATGATACACAGATCTCTGAAACAAAGGATGGCTTGGATGTACAATTTCCTTCCAAAATTCATCCCAGCATCAAAAAGCTCTTCATTGTATGTAATATAAATCCAGCATTCTATACTCTGAGGCTCTCTCCTCCAATGCTTCTATCTGTAAATTGAAACTTTGTTTTGAAAATACACTAAAAGACGGGTGCCTGGGTGGCTCAGTTGGTTAAGCGACTGCCTTCGGCTCAGGTCATGATCCTGGAGTCCCGGGATCGAGTCCCACATCGGGCTCCCTGCTCAGCAGGGAGTCTGCTTCTCCCTCTGACCCTCTTCCCTCTCGTGCTCTCTGTCTCTCATTCTCTCTCTCTCAAATAAATAAATGAAATCTTTAAAAAAAAGAAAATATACTAAAAGACAAGCTGTCTTTCATCTGTCTATATTGGAATCTATTGAGAAAGTAGATCCCAGATCCGTAGTGGTAAAGAAATAAGATGATATTGAGAGACTAAACTTAGGATTTTGAAGCAGAGGGGCCATAAGCAGCCAACTCACCAGATAACATTGAGGGTCATAAATCTCCATATTCCTTTCCTAGTGTGTTAAAATATGTTGGTGTCACTACAACTTTACAGAGTCAGCCTCTTGCTTTATGGGCACCTGATCTAATGTGGACTGCTTATCTGCTTTGTGTATATAAATGTACAATAGTAAGAGACAGTTCTAATTTATTCACTTACCACCTTCCTACCTTCCTTCCCATCCTTTCAAGAACTATGCTCCCTTAGGTAGTGATGGGCCTATCATATACCCCCACGCAACTAGTGGGGAGTTCTTTGGAAAAGGGATATGTTCTTTTCTACAGACCATGCATTTTATTGCTCTCCAGAAAAGTCTCATCTTGTAGGTTAACACGGCCTGGCTCTTGGGGCCCATGGGCTGCTACATTCTCCTCCAGATACCAAGACTGGTTCTCATCAAAGATCAAGAATAACAAGGCAAATTCTCGGTCCATGTCATTACGTCCTCCATAGGGCTCCAGGGTGCCCTTTCGGCAGATGGTCAAGGGTCCAATCAGGCCACTATACATGTCCTGAGAATGGGGAAAAGGAGGATATAGTAAAAAAAATGGAGTTGTTCCTGGGTAGCAGTGCTCTACAGGGTGCAAGGCTGACATCCAAGTCTACTGTGTTCAGCACTTTATCATAATGTCTTACATTTATAAGGTATATATTTACCTCCACTATGTTATCTGAATTCATTCTCATAACCATCTTGGGACACAGGTTAGATGTACTATCCAACTTATTACTTTAGCTAGGCTGGCCTATCCATTGATCACCAAACCCACAAGGCACTTTCACTACCCAGTACTTTTCCTCATGCTTTTTTTTTTTCTTCCTGTAATGCCTTTTTCTCTGCCATATACCTTATCTTATGGTATACTGCTATTTAGATTTCAAGGTTTAAAGTACATGCAGCTTCCACTGTGGTGCCTTCTCCAGGTTCCCTTTAAGCATCTCCTCCAAGCAGAAGTAATCACTCTCTCATGGACCCCCCCCATAGCACTTTCTATCATATGGTTTTCAAGGATCCTTCAAGATATATGTATCTTTACATTTTTATCATCCAAAGCACCAAGTAAAATGCCTAAAATGTAGTAGTCTTTCAATAAATGATTGCTGACAGCTGACTGAATGGTTGCCAAGATAAACTCATTTTCCAGATGAGGAAACAGGGAGATAATGACTCATCTAAAGTCACTCCAAAGACAAGAGTGAACCAAATTTGGGGCTAAAACTCGAATTTCTTGACAACCAATCCTAGGCTTTTTAAATGAGAGCATATTGACTTATAGGATCCAAGACAAAGAAACAAAGAAGAAAACCCTTAGGGACAAATATGTGGTGCTACCTATTCCTTTCATTCCTTCTTCTGCCTATTAAAATAAACCCCATATTTGAGGAATTTTCCCCAAACTCTGGGCTCCAGTATTTCAGGGCTGGGCTCTGTCCATTTACGGGACTCACCTCCAGGAAACCAATATTGTCTTTACCTTGATGGGATCCACTGCAGAATAATAGATCCAGGAAACACAAGCAGAATCATTGGGCCCTGGGCCAGATCTTTCTGGGATGTTCCATTGGTAAGTGAGAACCTCACCTAGGAAGGGTAATAGGGATTACCAGTTGGGCCATGTAAATTTTTTCCCCAATTCTCAGGTGCCCCAAAATACTGTGATGGGTGAGTCTCAAGACCTTTAAGATCTTTTCCCATTATTTCCATACCAGTCTCCATTTTATTTTTGTGACTCTGCTTTTCTCCCTCCTGAGACACCTCCAGCCTCTCTTCTACTATCACTATCTTTAAAAGCCCAGGTCCAATCCTCTGGTAAAGGAGTTCTGATACTGTTCTCTCTGCTAAGATGTCTTCCCTCCTTCCTTTTTTGGCTCTGCTTTTTTCTTCTTTTCCTGCTGCTGCTTCCTATATTCAGCTGTTTCCTCAAGGCTCTGTCTCTAGTCCCCTTCTTCCTTTCTCCATACTCTCTCTATGGAAGATCAATTATGATCTATGTATTGGTGACTCATAAATACTTAACCAGACCTCCCTTGCCATTAAGCTCCCATCTGAATTTTTTTTAATTAGATACTGGGCATCTTTTGAAGATTGTCTTGACAACACATCAAAAACTAAAATTGTTCTGAATTCACCTCCCTCCTTTGAAAACATAACCTGTTAATTTAATCTGTGTTCCCAGTATCTAATAATGACATCAAAACCCTTCTCCTTACCCAGACTCAAAACTTTAGTTTTCTTTGTCTTCCCACCTTTACACACTCCATATGCAACCAAATAGTAAGTTCTATTGATTATACCTCTACAATACGTTGTATTGCTATGCTAATATTCTTCCAATTCCCAATACTACTGCCATAGTATAGACCCTTATTTTCTCAAATGGACTATTACAAACGCCTCTAACATGTTTCTCTGCCTCCAAGTTTTGTCCTCTCCAATCCATTTTCTAACTAATGCCATATTAATTTTTATAACAGTTTTATTGAGATATAATTTGCATATCATACAACTCACCCATTTAAAGGTTTTTAGTATATTCACAGGATTTTGTAACATCACCACAATCAATTTTTAAAAGATCATTACCACTAAAAAAAAAATCTCTTCACTCTTTAGCCATCATTCTCTACTCACCCACTCATGCAAGCCCTGGACAACCACTAACCCACTTTATGTCTCTATAGATTTGCCCATTTTTTTAGTATTTTATACAAATTCAATTATGCAGGATGGATGTCAGCAAAGTGATAGACTAAGGAGGTCTTAATGCTAATTTCTTCCCACAATAACAACAAAAATAAGGAAAATAAAGAATAAACAACTATATACCCACAAAAATAGCTCTAAGAAGGCTTCAGAATATAATGAAGAAATTGTAACAGCCCAGCAGGGCAAAAACCTGAACATGGCCATATAAAAAAAGTGTAGGAAGTATCTTACCTACATCATCCCTGTCTGGTGTAGTTGGTACCAAGGGGGAACACTCATGGGAGAAATGAAAAGAAGGTGGACCCCAGCAGCCCTCACCACCACCGCCAGGGATTCTTTCTTGGCACTGGTCCCAGCTGACTGAGCTGCCTTGAATCCATGACCCTCTGCCACTTCTTCAAGCAAGAATCGTTACCACTCTGCCCCAACCCAAGAAGTTATAGCTTATATGCCGCCTCAAAGCTTACCTTGTGCCCCAAGGGGGAGCCCCTAAGGAGCCACTTCCCATCTTCCCTCCCCCAGTGAGTCACAGGTTATTTGCTTCCAGCTCCACAAGGAGTCATTGTTGCTGTATTTCCTCAGAGAAGGAGTTGCTACTGCTATACTCCCTTAGAAGGAGATACCACCACGGCATCCTCCCAAGAAGAAGCTGCTACCATTCCATGCTCCACACCCAGAAAAAAACTGCTGCCATTCTGCTTATTCCCTCTGAGGAAAGAACCTTCAATGTTGCATTTTCCAGAAGAAGGAGCCATTGTTTCTCTGCATTACCCCAGGAGGAGCTGCTAGTGCTCCACATACCCCACCAAGAAGAAGCTGCTTTAACTCCCCACCCAAAGAGCCACAGACATTCTGTCCCCCCACAAGGAGCCACCACTTCACTGTTCTCCCAAAGTAGAAGCCACTACTGCACTGATCCTCAACACAAGGAGCTGCTATTGTTGAGCCCCCCAAAGTAGCCAGCTCTTCTATGGCTCCCTTACTCAGAAGGAACCATTGCTGCTCCACTCCACCCAGAAGTAGCTGCCACTTTTCACTTTCTTGATGGTATACTGTGAAGCACAAAAACTTAATTTTGAGGAAGTCCAGTTTATTTACTTATTATTTAGTCACGTGTGCTTTTAGTGTTGTATCTAAGAATCATTTTCTAACTCAAGGTCACAAATTTTTATGTTTTCTTTTAAAAGTTTTGTAGCTTTGGCTCTTATATTTAGGTGTTTGATCCATTTTGAGTTAGTTTTTCTTTATGGTGAGAGGTAGGGAGTCCAATTCCATTGTTTTGCATGTTGATATCTACTATGTCTCAGCATCATTTGTTGAAAAAACTATTATTTCTCAATTAAATAGTCTTGAAAAAACTATTATTTCTCAATTAAATAGTCTTGGCACCCTTGTTAAAAATTAATTGACCATAAATATGAGGGTTTATTTCTGTACTCTCAATCCTATTCCATTAATCTATATATCTTTATGCCATTACCAAAAGTCTTGATTATTATAGCTTTATAGTAAGTTTTGAAACTGGTAAGTGTAACTTCTCCAACTTTGTTACTCTTTTTGAAGATTGTTTTTGCTATGTGATATCAATTCTTTCCAAACCTCTCTTTTTCAAGTCACTTTCTGTTCAAAATTTTAATGGCTCCCTTATACCCAAAGAATGAAGTCTAAACACTTCATCTAAACATCTAAGCCCTTTCTAACTCAGCCCTAGTTTATCTTGTAGCCTACTTCTTACTCTTCCTACTTCTGCACAAAGGACACTGGCCAAACTTAATTATTTACCTCTGAGCATATATCCCATACTTTCACAGCTCGGTGCTTTGATGATGCTATTCTCTTTACCTAATCCATCCTTCAACCTCTCCACTGAGTTTTAGGCTCTTTTTTCAACTGCCTACTTGACACTAAGTTGTTTAATTTTTATCTCAAACTCAACATATCAAAAATACATCTTTGACTTCTCTCTCAAATCTACTCCTCCTATCTCAGTAGTGAAACCAGTTGTTCAAGAAAAAAATCAGGAGTTATTTTTTATTCTTTCCCCCCATATCTCATATCCATCAGCATGTTCTGAGGGATCTACCTAAGAAATATATCCCCATCCATCCACTTCAATTTGTCTCCTCAGCTACTACCCTAGTATAGACCATCATCTTCTGTCACCTGTACAACCATAATAGATAGCTAAATGGTCCCTCCCGTAACACATGTCCCACATAAACACAAATGAAATCTTTTAAAACATAAAGTAGACAATGCTACACCCTTGCAACAGCTTTCCATTACAATTACAATGAAATAAAAACTCCTTACTATGAATTGCAAGACATGACATAATATCTCTGATTTTTGTTCATCTCTCCAAATTCATTTCCTACTCTTATCCATAATGCTCAGTATGCTATAGCTATGCTGCCTCCTTTTTACTTCTCAAACACACTGAGATTATTCCTGTTTCAAGCTATTTACATTTGTGATTCAAGCTGTTCTGAAATTTTCTTAATATGGCTCATTCCTATTTATCATTCAAGTATCAGTCCAAACATCACTTTCTCAGAAGGGCCTGTTCTGACCATAGTAGCCAAGCTTTCACCTCTGTATCCAGAATACACAAAGAATTCTCGATTCAACAATATGAAAACAAAAACCCCATTCAAAATGGGAACATTTTTGAAATGATATTTCACTATTTTGAATTCTAAGGAGCAGGAAGATGGTGGCAGAGTAGGAGAATCCTAGGCTCACTTTGTCCCATGAATACAATAACTATGAAATCAACCTAAATACCCCAGACACTGACCTAAAGTCTGACAGAACAGAATTCACAACTAAAGGGAGAGGAGAGGCCACATCAAAGAAGGTGGGAAGTGTGGAAACATGGTTAAGGGGAAATTGGACCACAGCTGCTATGGAGGGGAGGAAGAAGAGTGAGAGAGAGAGGAGCATGTAGAGAATTCACAAGAATATTTCCCCAAAGCCATTGACTTGGAAAATGAGAGGGGCTGAATTTTGAGAGTTCTAACAATCACCAGACCTTAAAGCTTTAAAGGTCAGTGGGTTTGGCTGGGATAGAGTCTGGAGGGCACTGCGTTGTTCCTGGAGAGAAAGCAGGCAAACAATTCTGGGGCAGACAGCATGGAACGAGCTATCTGTAAAAGGCCTGGGGCACAGAGTGGGGAGATAATTTGGTCTTCTCAGAATGTGTCCCTGAGAGTCAATGTTCAGGGAGACACCTCTCCAGGAACAAAGGAGCTGGCCAGCACCATCTTCCTCCCCTACCCCTCAGTATAAACACAGAGACACCTGTGGGAAGCAACATAGCATCAATACTAGCTGTCTAACTTGTTTACACCAAGGCCCGCCACCTGTATTCTTCCCCAAGAAGACCAGCACAAACACCTGCCCACACCATGTCTCCTGACCAGAGAGTTTGCAGGGCCTCACTTCCTGTCAAGGTGGTGACAGGACTCATTTCACAAGCAGATCAGAGAACACCTAATTAAAACTCAACACATTCAGGCCAGAACCAAACACTACTCACAGCAGGCAAGGAAAACCTCTACAGACTGGCCTGAAGGAAAGAACAGCCAAAGCACAACAGCAGGGTGCATAAAGCACACACCAGAGACACTCCCTGTAGCACCAGGCAGTACATAACATCTTCTTCACAGGGACATTACTTTCAGAGGCAGGAGACGTAACAGGCTTTTTGAAAACATAGAAGAAGGCAGACACTTAGACAAAACATGAAGAAAGAGGAATTTATCCCATATGAAAGAGAAAGATAGGCCACAGCCAGAGATCTAAGCAAAACAGATATAAGTAACATACCTGATAAAGAATTTAAAGCAATGTTTATAAGGGTACTCACTGGGCATGAGAAAAGAATAGAAGACATCAGTGAGACCCTTACCACAGAGATAGGAGTTAAAAAAAATCCATCAGAGATAAAGAGTACAATAAACAAGATTAGAAACACATTTGATGCAATGAACAGCAGGCTAGAAAAAGCAGAGGAATGAATTTGTGACCTAGGAGACAAAATAATGGAAAGTAATGAAGCTGAACAAAAGAGAGAAAGGATTATGCAACAGGAGAATAAACTTAGGGAACTCAATGACTCCATCTAATGTGATAATATTCATATTACAGGAGTCCCACAAGGAGAAGAGAGAAAAGGGGGCAAAAAATTTATTTGAAGAAACAATGGCTGAAAACTTCCCTTATCTGGGGGAAAGAAATGACATCTAAATCCAAGAGGTGTAGAGAATGCCCATCAAAATCAACTAAAGCAGGACAACACCAAGACATACTGTAATTAACTTGGCAAAATACAGTGATAAATAAAAATTTTAAAAGCAGCAAGACAAAAGAAGTCCTTAACTTACAAGGGAAAACTCATAAGGAAAGCCAGAGATTTTTCAACAGAATCCTGGCAAGCCAGAAGAAGTGGCATGATATATTCAAAGTGATGAATGGGGAAAATCTTCAGCCAGGAATATTTTATCCAGCAAGGCTATCATTCAGAAGAGAAGGAGATTTGTATGTCTTCCTTGGAGAAATGTCTGTTCATGAAATGCTCAACATCATTCAGCATCAGGGAAATACAAATCAAAACCACAATGAGATACCACCTCACACCAGTCAGAATGTCTAAAATGAACAACTCAGGAAACAACAGATGTTGGCAAGGATGCAGAGAAAGGGGAACCCTCTTACACTGTTGGTGGGAATGCAAACTGGTGCAGCCACTCTGGAAAACAGTATGGAAGTTCCTCAAAAAGTTAAAAGTAGAAATATCCTATGATCCAGCAATCACACTACTAGGTATTTACCCAAAGAATGCAAAAATACTAATTTGAAGGGAAACATGCACCTTGATGTTTGTAGCAGAATTATCTATAACAGCCAAATTATGGAAAGAGCCCAGATGTGTATTGACAGATGAATGGATAAAGAAGATGTGGTATATATATACAATGGAGTATTACTCAGCCATCACAAAGAATGAAATCTTGCCATTTGCAATGATGTGGATGGAACTAGAGTGTATTACACTAAGTGAAATAAGTCAGAGAAAGAAAAATACCATATGATTTCACTCATATGTGGAATTTAAGAAACAAAACAGATGAGGGGCGCCTGGGTGGCTCAGTCATTAAGCATCTGCTTTCAGCTCAGGTCATGATCCCAGGGACCTGGGATCAAGCCCCGTGTCAGGCTCCCTGCTCCACGGGAAGCCTCCTTCTCCCTCTCCCACTCCCTCTGCTTGTGTTCCCTCTCTCACTGTCTCTCTCTCTGTCAAATAAATAAATAAAATCTTAAAAAAAAAACAGATGAACATAGGGGAAAGGAAGGAAAATAAAATAGATGAAAACAGAGAGGGAGGCAAACCATAAGAAACTCTTAACTATAGGAAACAAACTGAGGGTTACTGGAGGGGAGGTGGCTGGGGATGGAGTAATTGGGTGATGGACATTAAGGAGGACGCTTGAAGTAATGAGCACTGGGTGTTATATGCAACTGATAAATCACTAAATTTTACCTCTGAAACTAAAAATACAGTAATGTTAATTAAATTAGATTTAAATTATAAAAAATTTGAAAAATAAAATTAAATGCAAAAAATAAAAAAAGAAGGAGAGAGAGTTTCCCAGACAAACAAAAACTAAAGAAGTTTATGATCACTAAATCACCCCTGGAAGAAATATTAAAGGGGATGCCTTGAATGCAAAGGAGAAACCCAAAGTGACAGCATAAAGGCAGGAAACACAAAAGCAGTAAAAATGAATATTTCTGTAAAAAATCAGTGAAGGAACTGACACACACAAAAAGGATATAGAATATAATAGCATACACCTGAAATGTATGGAGGAGACGAGTAAAGAATGGGTTCAAACTTGAATGACCATCAACTTAATATAGACTATTTCCAGAAGAGGTTATATACAACATAATGGTAACCATATATCAAAAACCACTAATAAACATGCAAAGAATAAAGAGAAAAAATCCAAAAATATCACTAAATAAAAACAGCAAAACACAAAAAAGATAAAGACAAAAAAGGATCAGAGAACATCTCCAGAAACAACAAAAGAAGTAATAAAATGACAATAAGTACATATCTATCAATAATTACTTTGAATGTAAATGCCTTAAAGATTCCAATCTAAGCATATAGGGTGTCAGAATGGATAAAAAAACACACCCATCTATATGCTGCCTACAAGAAATTCATTTTAGTTATAAAGACACCTAGAGATTGAAAGGGAGGGGATGGAGAAACACTTATCATACAAATGAATAGTAAAAGAAACCAGGGGTATCAATACTTCTATTGGACAAACTAAACTTGAAAGCAAAGATTGTAACAAGAGATGAAGAAGGGCAGTATATCATAATAAAGGGGATAATCCAACAAGAATATATAACAATTGTAAGTATTTAGGCACCCATCATGGGAGCATCCAAATGTATAAAACAATAACAAAAATAAAGGAACTAATTGATAATAATACAGTAACAGTAGGGGATTTTAACACCTCACTTACACCAGTGGAGAGATCATCTAAACAGAAAATGAACAAGGAAACAATGGATCTGAAGGACACTCTGGATCAAATGGACATAATAGATATACTCGAAACATTCTATCCTAAAACAGCAGAATACACATTACTTTCAAGTACACATGGAACATTCTCCAGGAAAGATCACATATTAGATCACAAATAAGGCCTCAACAAATACAAAAAGATTGAAGTCATACAATGCAACTTTTCTGACCATAATGCTATGAAACTAGAAGTCAACCACAAGAAAAAACCTGCAGGGGCACCTGGGTGGCTCAGTTGGTTGGGCGGCTGCCTTTGGCTCGGGTCATGATCCTGGGGTCCTGGGATCGAGCCCCATGTCCAGCTCCCTGCTCGGTGGAGAGCCTGCTTCTCCCTCTCCCTCTGCCTGCCACTCTGCCTACTTGTGCTCTCTCTCTATCTCTCTGTCAAATAAATAAATAAAATCTTTAAAAAATAAGGAAGAAAAAATCTGCAAAGACCACAACTACATGGAGGCTAAATAACATGTTACTAAACAATGAATGTGTAAACCAGGAAATCAAAGAATAAATTTTAAAAAAGATACATGGTAACAAATGAAAATGAAAACATGACAGTCCAAAAACTTTGGGATGCAGCAAAAGTGGTCCGAAGAGGGACCTAAGAGGTCCTAAGAGGGCTGTAACAACACAAGACTACCTCAAAAAGCAAGAAAATTTTCAAATAAACAACCTGACTTTGCACCTAAAAGAACTAGAAGAAGAATAAACAAAGCCTAAAGCCAGTAGAAGGGAGGATATAATAAAGATTAGAGCAGAAATAAATGATATAGAAGCTAAAAAAAAAACAAACAATAAAACAGATGAATGAAACCAGGCAGTGGTTCTTTGAAAAAATTAAAAAAAAATTATAAACCACTATCCAGACTTACCAAAAATAAAAGACAAAAGAACCAAATATTTAAAATCACAAAGGAGAGAAAAAATAAAAACCAACACCACAGAAATACAAATAAATATAGGAAAATATTATGAAAGATTATATACCAACAAATTGGACAACCTGGAAGAATTAGATAAATTCCTAGAAATATATAAATTACAAATACTGAAACAGAAAGAAATAGAAAACTTAAACAGACTGATTACCAACAAATAAATTGAATCCATAATCAAAAAACACCTAACAGGGGGCTCCTGGCTGACTCAGTTGGTAGAGCATGCAACTGTTGATCTCAGGGTTGTACATTAGAGTACCACATTGGGTGTAGAGATTACTTAAAAATAAAATCTTAAAAAGAAAACAACTCCCAACAAACAAAAGTCAAAGACCAGATGGCTTCACAGGTAAATTCTACTGAACATGTAAAGAAGAGTTAATATATACTCTTCTGAAACTATTCCAAAAACTAGGAATGGAAGGAAAACTTCCAAATTAATTCTAAGATGCCAGCATTACCCTGATACCAAACCAGATAAAGACACTACTAAAAAAGAGAACTACAGGCCAATATCCCTGATGACCACAGATGCAAAAATCCTCAATAAAATACTAGCAAACTAAATCCAATAATACATTAAAAAAATCATTCAACACAATCAACTGGAATTACTCCTGGGTTACAAGTGTGGTTCAATATTTACAAATCAATCAATATGATTCATCACATTAATAAAAGAAATGATAAGAGCCATATGATCATTTCACTAAATGAAGAAAAGGCATTTGACAAAGTACAGTATCCATTCATGATAAAGACCCTCAGCAAAGTAGGGTTAGAGGGAACATACCTCAATATAATAAAGGCCATATATGAAAAACCCACAGCTAATATCATCCTCATTGTGGAAAAACTGAGAATTTTTCCTCTACAGTTAGGAACAAGATAGGGATGTCCACTCTCACCACCGTTATTTAACATAGTACTAAAACTCCTAGCCTCAGCAATCAGACAACAAAGAGTAATAACAGACACCCAAATCAGTAATGAAGAAATAAAACTTCCACTAGTTGCAGACTGCATGATAACTATATATAGAAAACCCAAGACTCCACCAAAAAAATGTCTAGAACTGATATATTTGGTAAACTCACAGGATTCAAAATCAAGGTACAGAAATCTGTTGCACAATGAAACAGCAGAAAGAGAAATTAAGGAATCAATCCCATTTCCAATTGCACCAAGCCCCATAAGATACCTAGGAATAAATCTAACCAAAGAGGTAAAAGTCCATTACTCTGAAAACTATAGAACACTGATGAAAGAAATTGAAGATGACACAAAGGAATGGAAAGACAATATATGCTCATGTGTTGCAAGAATAAATATTGTTAAAATATCACTACCCAAAACAATCTACACATTTTATGCAATCCCTATCAAAATATCACCAGTGTTTTTTACAGAGCTAAAACAACCAATCCTAAAATTTGTATGGAACCACCACAGACCCCAAACAGCCAAAGCAACGTTGAAAAAGAATAGCAAGGCTGGAGGCATCACAATGCCAGAATTCAAGTTATATTACAAAGCTGCAGTAATTCAAACAGTATGGTACTGGTACAAAATTAGGCACATTGTTCATTAGAACAAACTAGAAAACCCAGAAATGAAGCCATAACTGTTTGGGCAATTAACCTTTGACAAAGTAGGAAAGAATATACAGTGGCATAAAGAATGTCTTCCACAAATGGGAAAACTGGACAATAACATGAAAAAGAATGAAATTGGACCACTTACACCATACACAAAAATAAATTCAAAATAGATTAAAGACCTTAATGTGAGAGCTAAAACCATAAAAATTCTAGAATAGAGTAGAGCAAGTAACTTCTTCAATATTGGCTGTAGCAACTTCTTTCTAGATATATCTTTTCAGACAAGGAAAGCAAAAGGAAAAATAAACTTGTAGGACTTCATCAAAATAAAAAACTTCTGCACAGCAAAGAAAATAATCAACAAAACTAAAAGGCAACTTACTGAATGGGATAAGATATTGGCAAATGACAACTGATAAGTGGCTAGTTTCCAAAATATATAGAGAACTTATAAAACTCAACACCCAAAAACCAAATAATCCAATTAAAAATGAGTAGGAGAGTACTCACAAGATGGCGGAGGAGTGGGGGACTCCATTTCAACAGTCCCTTGAATTTAGCTAGATATCTACCAAGCCACTCTGAACACCCATGAAATAAGTCCGAGATACAAGATTATAGGTGTGGATCTCTACAGGGGCAGAAGATCATCAGTTGAGAGGTAGAAAAGACGAAGTTGGGATTGCTTGGACAGATGTCAGAGGATAAACAGAAGGGGGAGGGGACCGCCAGAAGCTAGCCTTTGCTAAGTAATACCCCAGTGCAAAAGCGGCCTGTGGCCTGGGGACCAGCGATAGCTTGGAGAGCTGTGGCCGAGGGACAGGAAGGGACTGATAACAGCGCTCAAACAGGACACAGGGGCTTAAGGGGCAAACGCTGGGACCGGGCAGTCACAGTGCTGCCAGCCACTGCCTGAGCCCAAACCCATGCCAGAGAGAACCCGGGGCTGACTGGAGTGCCACCGCCACCACAAGTGTCTGGGAGGACCCGACAAGGACCTGAGCCCGCGGAAATGGGGCTGGAAGCAGCCGCCGCCAGCGCCGCTACTGCCGCCATCGCTCGCTGCCCATGCTCAAGAGGACCTAGTTTGGAATTGTGCCCACAGACCCGGGGGCCAGCCACAGCTCCCGCTGTGGCCTGGGCCCGCCCAGTCCGGGCTCGCTTGCGATGTTGGTGGCACAGGGGGCAGAGACAAGTGGGGCTGAGGTCCACAGCTGAGGTGATCACTGGGGGTGCGCACTGCCTGTCAGAGGCTGTGGTTTTCAGCAGCACTTAGAGAGCAGGAGACTGTGTTCTGGAAGATTCAGAGAGGAGCAGACTGTGGCTTCTCTCCTCTGGGGAGAGGTTTGGGTGCAGACATTTTCCTTTGCTCTCACCCTTTGAAAAGTTGCAAAAAGCCGCCAAAGAACAAAAGCCCAAAAACCCGGTTTCCACAGAGCCCAGGCCCTTGATAGGGGGCAGGGCAACTCTGCCCAAGCAGGATTGACGGAAAAATGTGGCAGGCCCCTCCCCCAGAAGACAAGCTGGAAAAACAAGAGGACAACAGCCCCAAGGTCCCCATAAAATTGTAAAACCCCAACACCAGGGGAAAATTAGTATATTAAGCTCCTGATGTTGCCTCACAGCCTGTGTATTTTTTAGATACAACTATTCTCTCTCTCTTTTTTTAATCCTTTTTTAGGCTTCTTCTGTTTTCTTTTTTTTCCTTACTTATCATTTCAACCAGATGTTTAATACAACATATTCCATAGTAACTTTTTAACTTGAACTTTTCCACACATTACTTTTTTCTTTATATATATATACATATAGATAGGTAGATGATAGATAGATAGATAGATAGATAGATAGATAGATAGATAGATAGATAGATGATATAGATGTAGTCCTTTTTTCCCTACTCAATACTACCTGTATAATATATACCAGTTTTAATTTCCCTGTATCTCTGGGAAGTACGGTTCTCTAACAAAGAGAACAAAGTACACCCAGGAAGAGCTGAAACACTCTACTTGCCTGCATAGAGGAATTATAGCCACCTTCCCTGCACCCTGCTTTTACTTTCTCCTTTTTTTTGTCAGCTTTTTTTGGGGGTTATGTTTGTTTGTTTGTTTGTTTTTTGTACTTTATAAATCTTATTATTGGGTTTCATTTTGGTTGGGGTTTTTTGGTGGTGGCTTCCGATTGCTCCAAATATTCCCAGGGTACACCTTGCCTGGATTGTGGTTAATATTTTCAACTGTAAATCACCTCAACCACAACTCAACAAAATGACTAGGAGGAGGAACTCCCAACAAAAGACCCAGACTATGGCCTCTCCCTCAGAACTAATAGATATCTATATAAGCAAGATGTCAGAAATAGACTTCAAGTTAATAGTTATGAAGATGATAGTTAGAATGGAGAAATAGATTAATGGCAACATAGAGTTTCTAAGGGCAGAAATTAAGCTGAACTGGCAAAACTTAATCAATGAGATCCAATCTAATCTAGACACTCTTAACAGTGAGGGTAAACGAGGCAGAAGAACAAAATAGTGATCTAGAACACAAACTGATAGAAAAGAAGGAAAACAAGGAGGCCTAGGAAAAACAGTTTAAAATCCATGAAAACAGAATGAGAGAAGTAAATGACACCATGAAACGCTCCAATGTCAGAATTATTGGAATCCCTGAGGGGGTGGAGAGAGAGAGAGGACTAGAAGATAGATTTGAGCAAATCGTAGCTGAGAACTTCCTTAATCTGGGGAATGAAACAAACATTCGTGTCCTAGAGGCAGAGAGGACCCCTCCCAAGATCAAGGAAAACACGCAGCATGTAATAGTAAAACTCACAAACCTTAGAACCAAGAAAACCATCTTAAGGGCAGTTAGGGGGAAGAGATTCCTTACGTACAGAGGGAGGAACATCAGAATAACGTCAGACCTATCCATAGAGACCTGGCAAGCCAGAAAGGGCTGGCAAGACATATTCAGGGTACTAAATGAGAAGAACATGCAGCCAAGAATACTTTATCTGGGGGCTGTCATTTAGAATAGATGGAGAGGTACAGAGCTTCCAGGACTTGCAGAAGCTGAAATAATATGTGACCACTAAGCCAGCCCTGCAAGAAATATTAAGGGGGGTTCTATAAAAGGAGAAAGACCCCAAGAGTGATATAGAAAGGAAATTTACAATCTGTAGAAACAAGTACTTCACAGGCAACATGATGAGAATAAATTCATATCTTTCAATAATCACTTTCAACATGAATGGCCTAATGCTCCCATAAAATGACACAGGGTTGCAGACTGGATAAAAAGACAGGACCCATCCATATACTGTCTATAAGAGACACATTTTGAACCCAAAGATACATCCAGGATGAAAGTGAAGGGATGGAGATCCATCGTCCATACCAATGGATATCAAAAGAAAGCTGGGGTAGCAATTTTCATATCAGACAAATTAGATTTTAAGCCAAAGACTGTAGTTGGACACACAGAAGGACATTACATCATTCTTAAAGTGTCTATCCAACAAGAAGACCTAACAATTGTAAATATGCCCCCAACATGGGAGAAGCCAACTACATAAGCCAACTCTTAATGAAAATAAAGAGTCATGTTGATAATAATACGTTAAATGTCGGAGACCTCAATACTGCACTCTCAGCAATAGACAGATCATCTAAGCAAAAAATCAACAAAGAAACAAGAGCTTTGAATGACACACTGGACCAGATCGACCTCATAGATATATACAAAATATTCCACCCTAAAACAACAGAATACTCATTTTTCTTGAGCTCACATGGAACTTTCTCCAGAATAGACCACATGCTGGGTCACAATACAGGTCTCAAACGATACCAAAAGACTGAGTTTATTCCCTGCATTTTCTCAGACCATAATGCTTTAAAACTGGAACTCAATCAGAAGAAAAAATTTGGCAGAAATTCAAACACTTGGAAGCTGAATGCCACTCTGCTTAAGAATGTTTCTGTCAACCAAGAAATCAAAGAAGAAGTTACACAATTCATGGAAACCAATGAGAAAGAAAACACATCGATCCAAAACCTATGGGATACTGCAAAGGCGGTCCTAAGGGGGAAATACATAGCCATCCAAGCCTCACTCAAAAAAAAAAAAAAAAAAAGAAAAATTCTGAATTCACCAACTAACTCTATCTTAAAGAACTAGAGAAAAAGCAACAAGTGATGCCTAAGCCACACATTAGAAGATAAGTAATTAATAATAGAGCATAGACCAATGAATTAAAAACCAGAAAAACAGTAGATCAGATCAAGGAAACCAGAAGCTGGTTCTTTGAAAGAATTAATAAGATCGATAAACCACAGGCCAGACTTATCCAAAAGAAAACAGAAAGGACCCAAATTAATAAAATTATGAATGAAAGGGGAGAGATCACAACTAACACCAAGGAAAGAGAAACAATTATTAGAAATTATTATCAACAACTATATGCCGATAAACTGAACAACCTAGAAGAAATGGATGCCTTCCAGGAAAGCTATAAACTACCAAGACTGAAACAGGAAGAAATTGAGAACCTGAATAGACCAATAACCAGTTACAAGATTGAATCAGTGAGCAAAACCTCCCAAAAAACAAGAGTCCAGGGCCTGATTGATTCCCTGGGGAATTCTACCAAACATTCAAAGAAGAAATAATGCCTATTCTCCTGAAGCTGTTTCAAAAAATAGAAACAGAAGGAAAGTTTCCAGACTCATTCTGTGATGCCAGCACTACCTTGATCCCCAAACCAGGCAAAGATCCCATCAAAAAGGAGAATCTCAGAATGATATCCCTGATGAATATGGATTCCAAAATCCTCAACAAAATCCTAGCTAATAGCATCCAACAGTACATTAAAAGGATCATCCACCACGACCAAGTGGGATTTTTCCCTGGGATGCAAGGTTAGTTCAACATTCACAAATCAATCAATGTGATAGAATACACTGATTATAGGAGAGAGAAAAATGATATGGGCCTCTCAATTGCAGAAAAAGCATTTGACAAAATACAGCATCCTTTCCTGATTAAAACTCTTCAGAGTATAGGGATAGAGGGAACATTCCTCAATTTCATAAAATCCATCTACAGAAAACCCACAGTGAAAATAATTCTCAATGGGGAAAAGCTGAGAGCCTTTCCCTTAAGATCAAGAACACGACAAGGATACCCACTCGTGCCACTATTCTTCAACATAGTAGTAGAAGTCCTAGCAACAGCAATCAGACAACAAAAAGAAATAAATATTCAAACTGACAAAGAGAAAGTCAAACTCTCTCTTTGCAGGTGACATACTTTATGTGGAAAACCCAAAAGACTCCTCCCCCAAACCACTAGGACTCATACAGCAATTCAGTAATGTGGCAGGATACAAAACCAATGCACAGAAATCAGTTGCTTTCTTATACACTGACAATGTAACTGTAGAAAGAGAAATTAGAGAATCGATTCCATTTACAATAGCACCAAAAACCATAAGATACCTTGGAAGAAAACTAACCAAAGAGGTAAAGGATCTATACCCCTATACTCTAGGAACTACAGAACACTCAGGAAAGAAATTGAAGAAAACACAAAAAGATGGAAAAACAATCTATTGTCATGGATCAGAAGTAGAAACATTGTTACAATGTCTATGCTGTCCAGAGCAATCTATACCTTCAACGCCATCCCGATCAAAATTCCAATGACATTTTTCAAAGTGCTGGAACAAACAATCTTAAAATTTGTATGGAATCAAAAAAGACCCCAAATTGCCAAGGAAATGTTGAAAAAGAAAAACAAAGCTGAGGGCACCACGTTGCCTGAATTCAAGCTATATTACAAAGCCGTGATCACCAAGACAGCATGGTACTGGCACAAAAACAGACATATAGACCAATGGAACAGAATAGAGAACCCAGATATGGACCTTCACCTCTATGGTCAAATAATCTTCAACAAAGCAGGAGAAAATATTCAATGGAAGAAAGACTGTCTCTTCAATAAATGGTGCTGGGAAAATTGGACAGTTATATACAGAAGAATGAAACTCGACCATTCTTTTACTCCATACACAAAGATAAACTCAAAATGGATGAAAGATCTCAATGTGAGACAGGAATCCATCAAAATCCTAGAGGAGAACATAGGCAGTAACCTCTTTGACATCGGCCAGAGCAACTTCTTTCAAGATACATCTCCAAAGGCAAGGGAAACAAAAGGGAAAATGAACTTTTGGGACTTAATCAAGATAAAAAGCTTCTGCACAACAAAGGAAACAGCCAACAAAACAAAGAGGCAACACACAGAATGGGAGAAGATTTTTGCAAATGACACTACAGATGAAGGGCTGATATCCAAGATCTATAGGGAACTTCTCAAACTCAACACCCAAAAAACAAGTAATCAAGTCAAAAAATGGGCAGAAGACATGAACAGACACTTTGCAAAAGAAGACATACAAATGGCTAACAGACACATGAAAACATGTTCATCATCATTAGCCATCAGGGAAATTCAAATCAAAACCACATTGAGATACCACCTTACAGCAATTAGAAGGGCAAAAATTGACATGGCAAGAAACAACAAATTTTGGAGAGGTTGTGGAGAAAGGGGAACCCTCTTACACTGGTGGTGGGAATGCAAGTTAGTACAGCCACTTTGGAAAACAGTGTGGAGGTGCCTCAAAAAACTAAAAACAGAGCTACCCTATGACCCAGGAATTGCACTACTGGGTATTTACCCCAAAGACACAGATGTAGTAAAAAGAAAGGTCATATGCACCCCAATTTTCATAGCAGAAATGTCCGCAATAGCCAAACTGGAAAGAGCCAAGATGCCCTTCAACAGATGAATGGATAAAGAAGATGTGGTCCATATATACAATGAAATATTACTCAGCCATCAGAACGGATGAATACCCAACTTTTACATCAACATGGATGGGACTGGAGGAGATTATGCTAAGTGAAATAAGTCATGCAGAGAAAGTAAATTATCATAGGGTTTCACTTATTTGTGAAACATAAGGAATAGTATGGAGGACATTAGGAGAAGGAAGGGAAAAATGAAGGGGGGGAATCGGAGGGGTAGACAAACATGAGAGGCTATGGACTCTGAGAAACAAACTGAGGGTTTTAGAGGGGAAGGGGGTCGGGGGATGGGTTAGCCGGGTGATGGGTATTAAGAAGGGCATGTATTCCATGGAGCCGTGATCACCAAGGGTGTTGGTCCATCACTGGTTGTTATTCAAAAATAATAAATCATGGAACACTCTGTCAAAATCTAATGATGTACTGTATGGTTACTAATGTAACATAATAAAATTAAATAAAAAAATAAAAATAAAAATGGGCAGAAGTCATGAATAGGCATTTTTCCAAAGAAGATATCTAGATAGCCAACAGACACATGAAGAGATCCTCATTATCATTTTTCAGGGAAATACAAGTCAAGTCTAAAATGAGATAGCACTTCACACCAGTCAGATTGGCTAAATTCAACAACAGAAGAAGCAGCAGCTGTTAGCAAGGATGTGAAGAATCTGGAATCCTCTTACACTGTTGGTGGGAATCCTAACTGGTGCAGTCAGTCTGGAAAACTGGAAAACAGTATGGAGGTTCCTCAAAAAGTTAATAGGGGGCACATGGGTGGCTCAGTTGGTTAAGCATCCAACTCTTGATTTTCGCCCTGGTCATGATCTCAGGGTTGTGAGATCCAGCCCCATGTTGGGCTCTGTGTTGGACATGGAGCCTGCTTAAGATTCTCTATCTATCTCTCCTTCTGTCCCTCCCTCCCTCTTTAAAACAAAACAAAATTTAAAAAGTTAAAAATCGATCTACCCTATGATCCTGCAATTGCTCTATTATGTATTTACCCAAAGAATACAAAAACACTAATTCAACGGGATACATGCACTCTGATGTTTATAGCAGTATTATCTACAATAGCCAGATTATGGAAATAGCCCAAATGTGTATCACCTGATGAATGGATAAAGAAGATGTACACACACACACACACTCACACACACACACACACACACAGAGAGAGAGAGAGAGAGAGAGAATATTACTCAGCCATAAAAAAGAGTGAAATCTTGTCATTTGCAAAGTCATGAATGGAGCTAGAGAGCATTATGGTACATGAAATAAGTCATCCAAAGAAAGACAAATAGTATATTATTTCACTCATGTGGAATTTAGAAACAAATTAGCAAAGGGACAAAAAGAGAGGCAAACCGTGAAACAGACTCTTAACTATGGAAAACAAAGTGATGGCTCCCAGAGGGGAGGTGTGTGGGGAGGCGGGTTAAAAAGGTGATGGGGTTTATGAGTGTACTTGTCATGATGAGCACGGGGTGATATATGGAAGTGCTGAATCACTATAATGTACACCTGAAACTAACATTACACGGCATGTTAACTAACTGGAATAATTTTTTTAAGATTTTATTTAAGATTTTATTTATTTATTTATTTATTTATTTATTTATTTATTTATTTATCAGAGAGAGAGCACAAGCAGGGAGAGCGGCAGGCAGAGGGAGAAGCAGGCTCCCCATGGAGCAAGGAGCCCAATGCGGGACTCTGTCCCAGGACCCTGGGATCATGACCGGAGCCAAAGGTAGCCAGTTAACAGACTGAGCCACCGAGGCATCCCAATTAACTGGAATTTAAATAAAAACTTAAAAAAGTAAACCTGGGGTGCCTGGGTTGCTGTTAGTGAAGCGTCTGCCTTTGGCTCAGGTCAAGATCCCATGGTTCTGGGATCAAGCCCCACATCAGACTCTCCGCTCAGTGGTTTGTCTGCTTCTCCCTCTGCCTCTGCCTGCTGCTCCCCCTGCTTGTGCTCTCTTTCTCAGTCTAATAAAATAAATAAAATCTTTAAAAAAGAAATCTGGCATGTATAGAATATATTATGTGCATTTACAATATCTTTTATATTTTGTGGTATCAACATTTCTAGTACAAGGCTCCACGTGTGGCCAGTATTAAGGATGTCTGGTCAAACTAAAGACCTAAGATATGTACCCTGTTCTGAGATTTAAAATGAGTATTTCATAGAGACAAATTCAGGCTGTGACTTTGTCCTGGTTAATACTCTTATTTAAGTTCTCAAAGAGCAATTAAAAAGAAAGAAAAAGGAGCAAGCCAGGGGACTGAAGCCGAAGTGCTACACAACCTTTGTCCCTTCAACTTTGTGTTCTCACTTACCAGGTGCAGCAGCCAGTGGCCAACCAGTACTTGATTCTAGCACTCCATGGGCATGCACAGAGTAGGGGCGGCTGGCATTATTCTTGAACACCACAGTTAGGATATCACCAACCTCTCCTCTGAGAAGTGGACCTAATATATGCAAAAGAAGGGAAAGTCTCATTAGTGGAGTAGTGGAACAAGGATACTAAAGGCATTGAAGAAAAGGACATATATAGGAACGCCCTAGAATTAGGGGTTTCGGTCATTAAAATTAAAATCATGACTAGTTCCATTTTTTTTTAATTCAGAAGCCCATAAACTGATACTGGTACCTACAGGATGAGGATACTTCAACAAGAAGATTCTACCTCCAATTATCCCTATTTTCCCACACCAAATCCCTATCATATATCTATTATCTATCTATCTATCTATCTGTCTGTCTATCTATCATCTATCTACCTATCATCTGTCTTTCTATCTCTCTATCATCTATCTATCTATCATCTATCTATCTATCTATCTAATCTAGTATCACAAGGATCTAGATAATTAAGACTCTGTGGAATCACTGTCAGTAAGGACTGAGAGTTTGGCACAGAGTAAAAAAAGAAAAAAAAACTGATGGGTCCCTGCAAGGGTCAATGGGTTTCTTCTGTGTGAGGACAAGAATGAGGAAACTCATTGGCCCCTACAAAAGTGAAGAAACTGCATCAACAATTAAACTGGGGTGCAAGGGTAATACTGATTCCCTGTACAGTGTTTTTCTTACTCTTTGATGTTCTTAAGTTCCCCTGCCTTTAGTATTTTTAAAAAATCTGTCACTGTCAGAGATCCCTAGAGAGATTTCTGGAAAAATATGGCTCATGTTGCAGCAAAATTCATAAGTCCCCCCACTTTGATTGCTTATTTTTATGGCCAATTTTTAAGTTATGACTATAATTCCATTATATCATAAGTAAAAACTAGTAGAAAGAAATGAAAAAGACTTCCTGATATGACATAACCTTCCTAAGAGCAGCATAAACCTCTAGACCTTAGGAAGAACTCACTTACCTAATATTCCCAAGTGTTCTTCTGGTCCAGTCCTTGGCCGAGGGATCTTGAATGTACCATCAGTGTATTCTCTGAATACAGCTTTCTTGTATCTGGAACCCAGGAGCCCATTCTGGTTGCTCAGGAAGATGTGACCATAACTAGAGGAATCCAAAGAGTGGTATCAGCACCTGGGCTTGACCCCTCATTTTCAGGTATGACAAAGCTAAGTTAAACCCAACATCATATCACAGATAGAAGAGAAGACATGTTCCTTCTAATGTCAGATTTTCCACATTGGCTGTATAACTGCAATAAAGATGCCAGATTTAAATATCTATTTATGTTTCCTTGTTTATCATAATCCAGATTGTAATTTGCAAAACAATTACAATGACAAGAACACTGGAAGAAGAATCAGAAACTCTGGGCTTTAGCTCTATTCTTAGTGATGTCTCAGATGGAATTATTTTGACAAAAGGACAAGGTACAGGATGGAAGGAGAGCACTAACCGCTGCTGACGATGGGGAGCAAGGAATAGGAAGAGGTAAGGAGGAAATGGAATTTTACAGATTCCCCCTTATGGGATACTTTCCTGTTTACAAAGAACCGTATTATTTGTTTTATCATTTGACATTTCCAATAGGCTAATGAGATAGGTAGAAGGAGAATCAGTGGTCCAGAAGTGACAGGACTTATCTTCATCGATACTGTCAGCCAGAAAGGGAGCTAGCACTTGGATACAACTCTGCTGCTGCTTCTTTATTTCCTTCTAGTCAAGTTCTTTCAACTATGCCACATCACTTTATTTATTTTTTATTTAAATTCAATCAGCCAACATATAGTACATCCTTAGTTTCAGATGTAGAGTTCAATAATTCATCATATACCACATCACTTTAATGATGAGCAAACTAAGTCCCAGGGAAGAAAATTCACTTTCTCTAAGTTTCAGAAGAAGTTAGCAAGAAGACTTCAACATTCAACAACCAACATAAAAGACGGGAATTGCTAAAGAGTTGTGAGAGTACCAAAAATAAATTGTAGTGGAAATTGCTAAACTGTACTTCAGTTTCCAGTCTCCTCCCCTTCCTTTGTAGTAATAGAATCACCTAGATTTTAGCTGAGTACATGACCACGTAACCATGGATTATAGATTATATTTTCCAGGCTTTATTTTTTAGTATGGTTGACATACAATGTTACATTAGCTTCATATGTACAACACAATGATTTGATAAATGTATACATTTGTGCTATGTTCACCACAAGTGTAGCTACCATCTGCCCCAATACCTCTTTATTACAAAATTATTGACTACATTCCTTATGCTGTGCCTTATTTCCATGACTTATTTATTGCATAACTGGAAGCTTGTATATCCCACTCCACTTCATTCATTCTGCCCCACCCTCCAACCTCTCCAAGTCCTAGACTTTCTTGCAGCTAGGTACGGCCACATTAATAAGTTTAGGGTGATGGGTTATGAAAGAAAGTGATGTATATAACTTTTAGGTCATTACCTTACAGATACTGCTGCTTGCCCTGGACTGCTTTCCCCTTTTGTGATTGCTGGGAATGACTACAACTAGCATAGGCATCTTAGTTTCAGAGATGAAAGAAAGTATTATGGATGATTAGTTTACCTACTGGCCCTGGGCAGCTCATATTTATACTATTATTTGAGCAAGAAATAAAATTCTAACTCACTCAAACTACTCTATGTTGGATTTTTTCTGCTATACAGCTTAGCCTGTACCTTAGTGACATTTTGTCAAGTGACGGGTAAGCTTGGGGTGTTCAGTCTTTTGAGTAAGACCTCTATAAAATCTAAATTTTGCTGTAGATGCTACTGGCAACCAGAGGAAAAGAGGCAAAGATTAAGAGCATCAAGTTATGGGTAAGGTCTTTTACTTCAGACCCACAGTATAGTAATATAGAAGAAGCACTGAGTTCCAGCTTATCTGCATCCTGGCACCTGTTCCAGATTTGCTGGTATCTTATTAGGTTACTTTAGACAAGTGTCTCCTTTTCTCAGTATTTCAGTATTTTCCTCATCTGCAAAATGGTCCAGAGTCTCTGAAAGTGTGATCTTTTATTTTCTGAAACCTTACCTGTCCTTCTCAGACTGGTTGTGCCATTCCAGTTCCCAGCTCCTGTCAGGGCAATAGTCCCACTCCACCTCTTCTGCCATGATGTAGTAGATTCTTGCAGCTTGGTATCGTTGGTGATCATCGGCTTGACGGCCAGGACACTGGGAGACATTATAGACTGCTTTCATCCCTGATTCTCTATGGCTGCCTGCCTGGCAGTAAATTTCAAATATCCCTAAGGAAGGAACAGAGAGCAAAACCTGAATCTGAATATCCCTGTGTAGCACCTGGGGGATTTCCTGCCTTTTTCTAGGCATACTGTAGAGAGTGGGTAGTTTCAGATAAGGTTCTATGCTTTGGATAAAAGATTATTGCAAGTTTATTGAGAGCAGTGAGCACAGAGGTTAACAGCTCTCGCTCCAAAGCTACATTGTTTAGGTTGAAAACTAAACTCTGCCATTAGAAAGGCCAACTCCTCCCTGTTAACCCAAGGCTTTCCCAGTTTTATCACTGGAAGTCTTTCCATATACCTGTGGAAACTGCTCAGTTCTGAGCAAACTGGGATAGTTGGTCACCCTACCTGACAACTTGTTAGCTATATGACCTTGAAGTAATTTTTAAGCCTCTGTATGTTTTAGTTCCCTCATGGTACAATGGGGATCATTTTATTTATTTCACTGGGTTGTTTTAGAATTAAACACAATAATATGTACACATTGCTTAGCATATTGCATAGAAAATTTTAATAAATTTATAAATAAGTAAATGGATCTGTAATAATTATTATTCCAAAAAAATGCATTGACCAGTTTTCTCTCTTTCTTACCAAGTACCAAAGAAATAAAGGTGTGGTTAAATAGATTAAAAAAAGAAAACTTCTTGACTATCGGGATGCTTATATCAGAGGGCTTTGGAGTGGCTTTCCTTCAGTTTTTACAATAAAATGTTTGGATATCAGTCTTAAATATCAGGGTTGTGGAGCTGCCTAGAACTGCCTAGAGCCTCGGGTTCCTATGTCAAGGACATTAAGGCTCATAGAATGTTGATCAGGAGAAGTTGACTTTCTTAGAACATTTATTTTCATCATTCCTTCACTTGCTGCCCACTGCCTATCCCATCACTACAAACTTTTTTCTTGGCTTGTAAAGGCCTCTATGAACTAGCTCCAAACTATGACTCAGTCCCAAATTCAACCAGTGATCCAACTAAATTTGTCCCAGACATCCCTTATCACATATCTCATTTATATATTGGAATTTTCACTCATGTTGTTTCTCCCTTCCTGGAATGTACCTGTCCAACCCTCCCACAAATATCTACAAGGGCTCACTCATTCTCCAAGATCAAATTCACGTTTCATCTCTTCCAGAAACCTCTCCATGACTATTCTGGCTCACATTGACCTCTACATTCTTGGCCTCCCCACTCTTGACACACTTTACACCTAAACCACATGATTAAAGACTAAGTACTCCTCTCTTTACAAAACAGTCTTTTCCACTAGCTTATAGACTTCTTGAAAGAATCTACTCTTTTCTTTCCACAACTACTTCCCAACTCTTCTATTTCTCCTACCTTTCCACATCTATTCCATCAATAAATCCTATTGGCTTTTCCTTCCAAATTATCCTCCCATTTTCACTCTCCCTCCCCTAGTCAAAACCATCGTTGCCTCTCACATGGAAAACTTTAACAGTCTCCCAACTGTCTTCTCTGCTTCTTCCCCTTCCCTTTTCAACCATTTCCCACACAGGATTCAAGGCCCTCTTTAACAAATATGATCCAGAGCACATTGCTCCTTTGCTTCGAATGCTTCATTCATACTCAGAATGCAAACCAAGCTCCTAACTATGGTCTATAAGACCCCACATATGAATCCTGCCAACCTCATTTTATGTCGATCTTTTTCTTAGCTTACTACAGTCCAACACTACTGATCTTTCACTCTGACCCTTGAAAAGCCATGCTTGTTCCCACCTTTGGACATTTGTGCTTGTTGGTCCCTCTGTTTGAAATGTTCTGCTCAGAAATCTTTATATCACTCCCTCCTCCTCATTATTTAGGTCTCAGTGTAAATATCACATTCTTGGAGAGGTCTTCCCTGAACATCCTCTAAAATGCCCCTATCATTTTATCACAACACTACATTTTATTTCCTTTGTGATCTATATCACAATCTAAAATTATCTTATTGTTTTATGTATGTGTTTTGGTGTTCTTATTGCGGATCTTCCCAGAGAGTAAGAATCATTCTATTTTTTCACCTTTCTTCCCCAGTTTTAGCACATTGAAGGTATGCAATAAATATGTTTTGAGTGAATGAATGTGTGTGCAAATGAGTGATTGTAAAAGCTGCCCAAAACTCATAGCTCAGGAATTGATGTGGAGAAGAAAATCTGATGATCACTGAAGGGGATGAGAACAAAAAAGAAGGCATTCTGGGAAGTCATGTGCCTTTGGACTAGTTAGTACATCATCTAAATTTTCTCATATGGATAATATTATCCAAGCCACTCTTTCAATACTCTTCTGTTTTTGAAATCTGAGTTTCCTCTTAACTCTTTGACAAATTCTTTTCTGTTTCCTTATTTTGGCTTCTCTTCTCCCTTGTACCTCTTAAATGTTGATTTCTGCTTTAAGTTTTCTTTCCTATCACTCCACAACTTATGGACTTGAACTATGAGAACACTCAAACTCACTAGCCTAGACTTCTCCAACCTTTACATTTCTACCTGTAACTACCTACTGTAAAATCCACACCACCTGGATTTCACCAGGAACTTAAAACTTGACATGCCCTAAAATGAATACTTTCTACCCAAACCTTACTATCTTGCCCTTGTTTCTGTACTTGCTCATTTAGTTAATGGTTGTCACCATATATATAGTGCACAAGCCAGAAACTTCAGGCATCTTTTCTTCTTGCTCAGCCCCTCAGCAAAGTTCCATAATTTCTTTCTCAAATATCCCTTAACTCTACCCCTTCTGCTCATCCTTATTGCTTCCACCCATTGGCAGGCTCTTTTCACCTCTTGCAATAGCCTCCTACTTTGTCTCCTCTTACGCCTTATTTCTCATTATTCCTTCACAGGGCTGCTATTAGCATTTTGCGTGGGATTATTCTTCACTGTTTAAGACTGCCCTACATATTGATGAAAGTTTTATCATTTCTGACTCCCACTATCTAAATAATAGTATCATCCCCTCCATATCCCCAGTCATTGTGACAACTAAAATTACCTCCACACATTTCAAATACCTTTTAGCATACCACCTTGAGTTGAGGGTCACTGAATAAAAATAGTTTGTGTAAGTTCTTCAGGCAGATGCTGCTTCCAAGTCACTGCCCATAAGCTTCCTACTACCTATTTTAATGCCCTCTTCTTTAGGCAGATGCTGCTTCCAAGTCACTGCCCATAAGTTTCCTACTGCTTATAACAACACCCTCTTCACCAACCATCCCCTTTCTGTGCATGGTGACAGTTCACTCTTCCTCAAATGATCAGTTTGAATGCCTGTTTCTATAGGAAAGCTTTACTACACAAGTCAGGCAGAATTTGTTATAGTTTCCTATGTGTTACTATAGCTCTTGGCAAGATGATACCATCATCTCCCTTTCACACTAACTGTGAGCTGCCTAATTCATCCTCACATCCCTAGTATCTAGACCAGTAAGTGGAAGACAACAGATATTTACTATGTTTTGTGAAAATGTTATTGTAAAATAAAGGGAAAATAAAAAGAAGTAAGGAATAAAAAAGAAGGAAAAACAGGAAGACAGAGGAGGGAAGAAAATATACAGATTGAAGGAAAAGGGAAAAAAAGAAAACAGGAGATAAGGAAAAAGAAAATAAATTTAAAAAGAGAGAAAGGGAGACAAAGAAAGAGAAATAAAGAAAGGAGGGAAATGGAGAGAAGGGAAGCCAAAAAAAGAGGGAAAAATCAAAGGAAGAAAAAAGGGATAAAGGAGAAAAGAGAGGGAGGGAAGGAAAAAGAGAAAGAAAAAAAGGGAGAGAAGAAAGAATGGAAGAAGAAAATGAAAAGAAGAAAAGACAAAAAGTAAGATGGAGAAAAAATAGATGAAAGTAAAGGAAGGAAACAATGAATGAGAAGAGGAATAAGAAATGAGAGATAAAAAGAGATAAGAAAAAGAAAAAGATGATGAAAGAGGAAGAGGAAAAATGAGAGAGGGCAGGGAAAAGGAGCAGTGGAAAGAAAAGAAGATTAAAAAGGGAGTGGGGAAGAGGGGAATAATGAATAAAGAAAGCTCCAATGGTGAAAGAAAGGAAAGACACCCTGAAGGACTAGGGCAATTATAAATAATAAATTCTTCTCTTTGCTGTTGAGAACTCTACCATGAATTTGGTGGAAAATAACACATTACAAGCCCTAGCTTTTTATCTGCCAATTTTCCTATCTATTAAAGTTCTAGTATCATTAGTTTTATTGGAAGAGCTGAGGTATGTAAGATAATATTTTTAAATACAATTGTTAATTTCTATTAAATGTAATATAAACTTATTAAAATGTAAAGCAAAGCAAAAAGAGGATAAAAAAATCACCAATAAACCCATAGGACTCAAACATTCTTAACACTTTGCTGCATTTTTTCTGGGCATTTGTTTTTCTAGTTTGCTAAACATAACTGTAAGCATCCAGTACACAAAATGTTGAATATTCATGGTGATGTTTTTAAGTCATCTGCAAAGCTGCTTAATTACATATGTGTATTCACCAAAGTAACTGTTACATGATAAAATGTCAGACATAGATGGAATCTAAAGAAACATTCTACTCAATTTTGGTTTTTCACAAAAGAAAGATAGGGAAATGAGGGGAAGGGAGAGAGAAAGAGGAGGAATGGGAGAGGGAGAGAGGGTGGGGGAGAAAGGCAGGGAGAGAAATGAAAGAAAGGAGGGAGGAAAGGGGAAAGTAGTAAAGGAAGGTGAGGGAGGGAGGGAGGGGAGTGGGATAGAGAAAGAAAAGAAGGAAGAAATGCAACCACAGACTGGGGGTTGGTTAGGCCAAAATTAAATAGCAAATTAATGAATGTGCTTGGACTAAAAGTTTTTATGCTCTGATTCCAGGGCTGAAACTGTCACAGCACACTGCACCCCATTCCCACCAGAAGTTGGTAGAAATTCTCACAGAATATCAGAGTTGAAACCACTTATAGGTATATCTCTTGGACCTCCCTCCCAGAGCAAGGACTGTATCTATAAAATTCCTACATAGCCATGGGACTACACAGGCAAGACCACCTTCTACCTATATGAGAATTGCCCTGATGCTGGGCAACATCCCTACTTCTTCCCCATTGTTCCAGAAAGGAGTTTTCTCAGCTCTTTACTTTCTGTCTGCAGCTAAGAGAAAAATCCAAATAACCAGAACACAGAGTGCACACTGAAGAGAAAGAAAACAAAAGTGTTTTGAAAACTTCCCATATACCCTCAACATTTCTTTTCTTTTCACCAGCCCCCCTCATCCATGCCCAACAGAGCCTCTCAGCCTACGGCCAGCTGTTAAGGCACTTACCAGCATTGTCAGGCTGCATGATGGCCATGACAAAGGTATGAGGAAAGAGCATGGCTGCACTCTTCCTCATGCCCTGAAGCTTCACAGTGTTGCCCTGGAACATGACCCCATGCACATCAGTCTCTGTGCCCAGGCCAAGCAGGTGCCAGGCCACTGTGTCTCCCTTGCACATATCCAGGCTGGGCAGGTTAGAGAACAGAAACCCATTAATGGCTGGAGAGAAAAAAAAAAAAAACATAGAACAAGAAGATGAGACCAGAATATTCAGGCACTGGCCAGCAGCATAGCATCAGCTCTGTACTAGGGTTTCCCACAACTTGAAATTTCTGAGTCATCATTAACTCTTCTGCCTTCTTCCCTAAGCCACTTTAGTTGTACTTACGAAGATCTGCGTCTTTGAGATGAGGGTCCAACTCGCCTTTCTGACCTCACCTCCTGTCCCTCCTCTACCACACTTCAAATTCTTGCAAAACTGAACTTTTTTCCACTACCAGAACTCCTTACACATATGCATACACAAGGGTACCAGCCTCTACTATTTCCACTCTCTTGAAATTCTCCTCCCTTGGCTTCTATAGCACCACACATTCCTGGTTCTCTTATCTCCTTTCTGATTGTTCCTCCTTCATCTTGTTCTTGTTCTCCATCCTTCCATAAAGTACTGGGGTTCCCCCAAGTTTCCATATTTATCTTTCAATCTGTCTCTCTCTCTCTTTTTTCACTTCGCAGTTACTGCCCGTTCTAGCCCTCATCATTTTTGGCTTGAACTTCTGCAAAAGCCCTCTCCCTGGCACCCCTGCCTGCAGTCTATCCTCCCAACCCCGTCATAAACAGGTAGACACCATTGCTGTGAGTTCTATTTGTCTCTACGTCCCCAAGGCCTTAAACATGTTAGGTGTTTACAAAACACATATTGAGTTTTCACATGTTGTTTCCTCTGCCTGGAATAAATTTTCCCCTCTGGTCCCTCTACAGAAAACTATTACTCATACATCATGCCCCAGTTCAAATATCACCTCCCCTGTGAAGTTCAAATGTCACCTCCTCTCTCTTTCTCTCTCTCTCATTTCCATTAAACTCCCCCCCAAAAAAATTTCTTCCATATCACTTACTACAGAGCACACAGTCCAATGATTTACTTACAAATCTATCTCCCACACTAGATTGACCTAGCAGGAATCACATTTTTTTTCTGTATAAGTGTGATTGCCCAGTTGCCTTGCATGTTGCCTGGTACTACTCAGGTGCTCCATAAGTTCAAATTGAAATGAACTTTGTTCCCAGGATTGGTTTACTTTTTCCAGCTGATATAACTAACTGGTGATGAGAACCAAGAGATGGAGTCATAAGACAACACACTCATTCATGACTCCCTCCCATCTTCCATATTCCTCTTGAAAATACAGGGAGGCCTGCTTAAAGCTGATCCCTTTTCAATGTCCCCACATCCACTGGAACCACCTTTAATAAGTAACCCTACTTGGTAATTCCCCTAGATGCTGATGATAACATTGCTAATCTCCTGATTCTGCTTCCTTTTCCTGTAATGTCTAATTGCAAACCTATTTAGCCTTTGAACCCCAGCTCAAGCACTCCTTTTTTCCAGGAATCCTTTAATTGGATTGTCCTTTATTAATATTCTCCTGTGAACTCCATGTCACTTGAAACCTCTTTTACATAATTTAGGATTTAATTATAGTTGATCTTGGATTGTTCTATAATTATTTCATGTGTGTTATTAGTATCATTTCATTGCAAATGCTGGGAGCTCTTTGCAAATTGGGACCATGTCTTCCCATTCACTCACTTACCCACCTACATACCTACTCATTAATTTGGTAGTTCACTTGTTCAATAAACATTTACTATGTATTAGAAAGCATAGATAATACAAAGATAAGCAACAAACAATACTCACATTTAAGGAGACTACTCTAGCAGGTGAAAAACCGTGTAACAAATAACTATATAGAACATGCTATTAAAATATTCTGATAAAAATGCAATAGTGGTTCAGAAAAGGATGTCATCATCCTGGGATTTGGTGATAAAAAAATGGTTACATGGATGAAGTAGCTTTCGAGTAGGACCTTAGAGAATGGAAATAATTTCCACAGGCTAAGGGCAAAAATGTAAAGAGAGGCATTTCAACTGGAGAGCAAAGCACTGTAAAAGGCATGAAGTCAGAAAAGTACAAGGTATGTCTATATAGAGAAAAAATAGTGCCATTTGGCTGGAGTATGGAGTTGAGGAGCATGTGTAGTGGTCAATAAAGGAGAATAAGATAAGACTGGAAAGGCATCATTCCAGCTTTCTCTCCTCACTCTCTAGTGGATTCCTTATTTGCAATCCTCATTTCACAACACATTTTTCCAGTGTTCCCCATACTGTGTAACACAGGACAGAGCACAACCAAGTGTTAAATATAAGATCTGTTGCCTTAGGTTTAATTCTTCAGTCTAGCTCATGTCTTGGGATAGAGCTGACCAATCAGCTTTCAAGGATGGGACATGATTAAGTTTAGGTTAGATTTTTACTTGTAACCTCTCAATTGTAGCTCAGGGCAAAAGCACTCCCCATACCATGCATCCGATTGGAGTCTTGGAAACCCTTGACGTCCTCTGAGAGCAGTCGGGAATCCAACATAGCAGCTGCTTGATTGGTATTGCTGTACCAGCTCTTGTTTTCATCCAACACAGTAAAAAGGAGAAAAAACTCCTTATCCACCCCTTTCTATAGGCCCATGGAAGAGAACATAGGAAAGAATGACAATGGTTTCAGCAGTTGTATGTTGTGCAGCTCCAGATCCAATGAGCCCTGATTCTTTCCCATTTTTTTTCCCCAGACACAGAGACAAGCCCGTACTTCCTGCCTAGAGCTATAGGTGCTGCTAGGCAGTTTTTCTTCAGATAATTTCAAATTGAAGGTGGGTGAAACAGGTTAGAACAAGGTGACAAGACCGGAGGGGACAAATGTATGAAAGGGGACAGGGAAGTAGCACAAGATGGGGATTATGGACAAGTACAGACTGATAAAAGAGAGCTTGGAGTGGGGTAAAAGAGTGGGGAAAGGTGGTTAGCATATCAGGAAAGGACTCTAGTCAGAGGGGATTAGAAAATAAAAGGATATAAAATTGCTATTAATGTACTGTTATTTTAATTATCATTTATTATTATCACTATTATTATTATTACTTCTAACATTTACTGAGTGTTTACTATGTAATCCAGACACTGTGATAAGCACTTCATATGGATTATTTTAATTAATCCTCACAGAAACCCAAGATATATTATTTCATTGTTAACCCCTTACTACAGATGAAGAAACTGAGGCAAAGAGAGGTTAAGTAATATACAGCTAGAATGGTGAGCGGGACATGAGAGAACACAAGCAAATACTAAAAGAGATTTAAGAATTGGGATCACGGGTTAGGGAACACTGAGGTTTAAAAAAATGAAAAGATGATGAGAGGATACAAAATAGAAAGGAATAGAGACTAAGAGATATGTGTGAGTGAAAGAATAGCATGCAAAATAGCATGAGGTCACCAACTATTAATTTCTGATTAAATAGCTTATTTTTTTTTCTATTTCCACATCTCTAGAACCCAGTTCCACTTTCAACTCCTATTTAGCAATACAGCATTATCTTCCTCCCAGCAGGCTTTCCAGCCAAAAACCTTGGTAATACCTGTTTGCCATCTGCACCCAAGGCACCAGTCTTGCACACCAACAGAGGGCCCACCAGACCAGAATTTGTATCTCTTATGGGATCTGCAGCAGAGAAGTACATCCAGGTGAGACAGGCAGGATCCTGAGCAGTAGGGCCAGCATGGGAGGGGACTGTCCAACGGTATGTTACTTTCTCAAAGGGCTTGGCCACCAAGCCAGGGTAGGATGAGCCTGCAGGGGGAAAAAATAGGACTCATTATCACATTAGCTAGAGTGAAAATCATCAGCTCCAAACAGTGGGGTAAATATTATAAACTACAAGGCATTTTGGAGCAACAGCAATATGCAATATAGAATATTAAAAAGGATCCTAGATAGGAGTGAAGAGACTATAGTTAGTTTCTGGTTCTGACAATAGTTGTTATATAAACTGGGGAAATTTAAACTTCCCAGGTTTCAGTTTTCTAAGCTCAAAGGACCTAAGGATTAAAAGGGTCTTTAAAACTTATTTGGAATACTCCTCACTTGAAAACATATATTCATCTGTTCTTGTATCCTTACCATTGTTTAAAAATCTCCAGACAGGCAATTCACTACGTACCTTCATAGTTTGTTTCATCTTTGAATGGTTCTGATTAACGAACACATTCTTCTTTCTGTATGTATATATATATATGAGTGGATGCAAATACGTATCTATGTGTATATATACAAAAAACACAAGCACTAAGGCTGTAATTCCTTAAATGGACACAAGTTATGGTCAAATGATGCATAGAAATTTTATTTAAAAATTTTAAGCCTAGTAGTGCAATTGCTGGGCCATAGGGTCGTTCTATTTTTCACTTTTTGAGGAACCTCCATACTGTTTTCCAGAGTGGCTGCGCCATTTTGCATTCTCATCAATAGTGCAAGGTTCCCCTTTCTGCACATCGTCGCTAACACCTGTTGTTTCTTGTGTTGTTGATTTTTAGCCATTCTGACAGGCGTAAGGTGATATCTCATTATAGTTTTCATTTGTGTTTCCCTGACAATCAGTGATGTTGAGCATCTCTTCATGTGTCTACTGGCCATCTGGATGGGTTCTTTGGAAAATTGTCTACTCATGAATACTGAATCAAAGGGATATATCTACACTGATGTTTATAGCAGTATTATTTATAATAGCCAAATTATGGAAATTGCCTGTGTCCATCGACTGATGAATGGATAAGGAAGATGGGGTGCATATATATATATATACACACAATGGAATATTACTCAGCCATAAAAAGAATGAAATCTTGCCATTTGCAATGATGTGGAGTTAGAGAGTATTATGTTAAGTGAAATCTGTCATCCAGAGAAAGACTTATACCACATGATTTCACTCATATGTGTAATTTAAGAAACAAAATAATTTAAGAAACAAAATAAATGAGCAAAGGGGGAAGAAAGAGAGAGAGGCAAACCAAGAAATAAACTCTTAACTGTAGAGAACAAACTGATAGTTACAAGAGGAAGTGGGGGATGGGATGGGTGAAATAAGTGATGAGTATTAAGGAGTGCACCTGTCATGATGAGCACCCGGTATTGTATGGAATTGTTGAATCACTATACTGCACACCTGAAACTAGTATTACACAGTATGTTAACCAACTGCAACTTAAATAAAAACTTAAAAAATAAAATAACATTTTAAACCTATTTGTAATCAAAGAAGTACAAATGAAAATGGCTACATACTGAACATAATAAAAAATAAATTAAAAAATGAAAACACAAAAGTACAAACTGTGGTGAATTTGAGATGAAATAAATGTACAAGAGCTCTCTCTGAAAAAAAATAGCTACATAACTTTTTTGCCTGTCAGTTTAGCAAGATTTTATATATTATAATAATCCATGCTGTTGAGAAGTGGCTTAAATGGCACCTACACCTCTTGCCCAACTATAGCAACGGTAAGTGTAAATGAGAATAGACCTTTAGGAAAAAAACGTTGACAAAATGTATCAAAAGCCTGAAGAAGGTTCAGGCCCACAAAAAAGTAAGATATACAATAAATACTGAAAAGAATGTCCAACCTAATACAAATCGAAACAATGGTGATTTTGGTTATTGTGTTGTTTGCCTACAAGATTGACATTTGACAAAGATGAAAATGGCTGCCCTGTGCTGTTACTGTTGATGCAAGTCGGAGTTTATGGGACTGCAAATTTTTCCAGATAGCAACTTGGATGTAGGTATCAAAATTTTTAATGTGTATACCCTCAGACACAGCAATTCCACATGTTAAAAATATATTCTGAGGAAATATTCATTAAAGGGTGAAAAGAAGCATACACAAGGATATTTGTAGTAAGAACTTATGACAAGTGGTATAATTTAAGATGGTTTTAACATCCTTTCTTATTCATTTATTATTCCCAACTTTTAAAATTTTCAAACGTACAGTAAACTTTAAAGGATAGATAGTACAATAATCATCCTACCAACTGGAGTTGTTTGTTAACATTTTTCCATCTTTAATTTATCTACATCTATGTCTATGTATATCTACACACACATACACACACACATGAATTTTTGATTGTTTGCTTTTGCTAAATCATTTGGAAGCATGATGGCGTCTTACTTCTAAATACATCAGTAACTTTGTTCTATATTGCCACAATAATATTACTACATCTGAGAAAATATCCTAATATCATCTAACATGTAGTTTATATCAGAAATTTTCCAATCATCTCCAGAATGTCTCTTTTTAAAGAAGATTTTACATACTAATTTTGAGAGCGAGAGAGAGGAGGGGCAGAGGGGGAGACAGAGGGACAAGCAGACTTAGCCACTCAGAGGCCCAAAAATGTCTCTTTTAAGTCTATTTATTTTTTAATAACCTGGATCAGACAAGGTTTGCTTTTTGTGTTATCCCTATTTTTTTCCCTATAGCATTGACTTTTTGAAGAGACTAGACCTTGTAGAATGTTCTTTTGTTCTAGATTTGTCTGTGACATTGCCCTTAATGCTTTTGGTATTTTTTTTTTATGTTTTTGACTTGGGATTAGCATGCATTAATATTCTCAGAGAAAACAGGAAATTAATACCCAATAATCCAACTTCTAGGATTGTCTCCTGAGATGGTAATCCAAATAAAATATAAGCATTTATTCATTGCAACATGATTTACAACATTTAAAAATAATGAAAACTAAATGTTCAAACAATAGAAGATAAGATAAATAAATTATGGCAAATCCATGTAATAGAGTATTTTATAATAGGTAGCAAGTTTATAACTTTACAATGGCATGAGAAAATTGATATAATGGTAAGTAAAAACAGTATGATACAAACCTGCAAAAACCACATGATCACAAAAATGTCAATAGATATGATTTTATAAGCACAGGAAAATATTAGAAGGTATATCAAAAAAGTAATGGTGACTTATCTATGAATGGTATTTATTTTATAATTTTCCATTTTTTTTCAAAATTCCATAAAATATATGTTACTTTTATAATCAGATATTTTTATTTTTTTAATTTTGTTTTAATTCCAGTATAGTTAACATACAGTGTCATATTAAATTCAGGTGTCCAAGATAGTAATTTGACAGTTTCATATAACACCTAGTGCTCATCATGACAAGTGGACTCCTTAACTTCCGTCACCTATTTCACCCATCCCTCCACCCTCCTCCTCTCTGGTACCCATCATTCTGTTCTCAATAGTTAATCCATTTCATAGTTTCTCTCTCTCTCTTTTTTCCCTTTGCTTCATTTCCTAAATTACACATATGAGTGAAATCATGTGGTATTTGTCTTTCTTTGACTTATTTCACTTAGCATTACACTCTCTAGCTCCATCCACGTTGGTAGCAAATCACAAGATTTCATTATTTTTCATGGCTGAATGATATCCCATCACAAACACACACACACACACACACACACACACACACACACACACACACACACACACCACTTCTTTATCCATTCATCTATCAATAGGCACTTGGGCTTCTTCCATAATTTGGCTATTGTAAATAATGTTGCTATAAACATAGGGGTGTATGTATCCCTTTGAATTAGTGCTTTTAGAATTTTTAGAAGCCTTTATTTATTTACTTACTTATTTTTAAATTTTTATTGTTTTTATTATAATAATAATAAAAGTTTGTATTTAAATTCCAGTTAGTTAACATACAATATAATATTAGTTGTAGTTGTACAATTTGAAGATTCAACACTTACATACCATACCCAGGGCTCATCACAACAATTGCACCCCTTAGTCCCCATTGCTTATTTCCCCCATCCTGCCACCCACTTTCCCTCTGGCAACCATCAATTTGGTCTTTTTGTCTATGGTCAGGAACAAGACAGGGATGTTCACTCTTACCAGTTACTTAGCATAGTACTGGAAATCCTAACCACAGCAATCAGACAGCAAAAACATCCAAATCAGCAATGAAGAAGAAAAACCTTCACTATTTGCAGATGGCATGATACTCTATATAGTGTTTTTGTATTTGGGGGGTACATACCCAGTAATGCAATTACTAGATCATAGGGGTAGTTCTACTTCTAACTTTTTGAGGAACCTCCATACTGTTTTCCATAATGCCTGCACCAGTTTGCATTCCCACCAGAGGGATAGAGGGTTCCACTTTCTCCACATCCTTGCCACCACTTATTTCTTCTGTTGTTAATTTTAGCCATTCTGACAGATATGAGGTGATATCTCATTGTAGTTTGATTTGTACTCCCTGATGAAAAGTGATGTTGAGCATCTTTTCATGTGTCTGTTGGCCATCCAGATGTCTTATTTGGAGAAATGTCTGTCTTCTGCCCATTTTTTAATTGGATTATTTATTTTTGGGGTGTTGAGTTGTATAAATTCTTTACATATTTGGGATACTAACCCTAAAGGCCCTATATGAAAAAACCCATAGTGAACATCATACTCTGGGGAAAAACTGAAAGCTTTACACCTAAGGTCAGAAAGAAGACAAGCATGTCCATTCTCAGTACTTTTATTCAACATAGTACTGAAAGTCCTAGCCACAACAATTAGACTACAAAAAGAAATAAAAGGCATGTGAATTTGTAAGGAAGAAGTAAAACTTTCACTATTTGCAGATGACATGATACTATATAAAGAAAACTCTAAAGACTACACCAAAAAGCTACTAGAACTGATAAATGAATTCAGTAAAGTCATAGAAATCAATGTGTAGAAATCTGGTGCATTTCTATATACTAATAATGAAGCAGTAGAAACAGAAATTAAGAAAATAATCCCATTTACAATTGCACCAAAAATAATAAGAACTTAGAAATAAACCTAACCCAAGAGGTGAAAGAACTGTACTCTGAAAACTATAAAACACAAATGAAAAAAATTGAAGATGACACAAAGAAATAGAAAGACATTCCATGCTCATGGATTGAAAGAACAAATATCATTAAAATGTCAATCAGGGGTGCTTGGGTGGCTCAGTCGGTGAAGCATCTGACTTTGGCTCAGGTCATGATCTCAGGGTCCTCGGATTGAGTCCCACATAAAGCTCTGTGCTCAGTGGGGAGTCTGCTTGTCCCTCTGCCACTCCCTGCTCATGCTCTCTCTCTCTCCCCTCTCTCAAATAAATAAAATCTTTTAAAAGATTTTAAAAAATAAAATAAAATGTCAATCAGAATATATTTAAATATATTTAAAAGAACATGTCTCTTATTGAACTCAGTTCTGCTTCACTATAATATCATGGATTCATTTAAGAACATCCATGCAAGGACAATCAATTCTGTCTCCTCCCTCATTCCCTCTCCTATTTATTTTTCCTCTAGAGCTATCTGCTATTACCTGCAGCTCATATTAGTTGGAAACCCTGCTTGCTCACCATCATTGTACACAGTTCCCTCGTAGTCTTTCTCATAGAAGACTCCATGAGGCTGTATACTGAATGGCTGGGAAGCACGGTTGTAAAAGACCACCTGGATGGTGTCACCCACCTCAGCCCGGATCACTGGCCCTGGAAGATGGGAAGGAGAGACAATGGGAATAAAAACAGAGATGACCAGGGGGGATGGAAATAAAATAAGAAGGAGGGAAAGAAAGAGCAAGTGAAAAAGATTTTTAAAATCCTCTATTTGCAATAATAAGAATAATCCCTTCCAAGTTTATTACAACTTACAGTTATAAAAAGCATTTTAAAATCCATTATCTCATTTGGTCTTCAAACATCATATGCAGGACAGGGGATATTTTCATTTTATAGATAAGGAAACTACAGCTCAGAGAGGTGGAATTGATCTTCCCAAATTCAAATAACTGATTAGGAACAGAATCAGGACTTAAAGCCAGGGCTTTCTCCCACCTCCCCATCAGGTTCAATCCCATTTCCCCTACGTTTATTGTCCCTCTTCCCATAGCTCCATTTCCTGGTAGGGTTCATCTCAATATCTGATCTTGCCTCAATCCTAAACCATTTCTGAGCAATAAAATTATCATATCTATGTACAGGTCCTGAACTAGGTAGCTGAGCCATGATTCCTGGAGTTTTCTTTGTTCCACGACCCACCACCTCTGACCTAGCTTCGGTCACCTTTGATATTAACCAGAAATACCAAGACAATACCCTGAGCATTTATGCTGGCTCAAACCCTAGTTCAGTGCTTCTGGCTTGTTTTCTACTAGATTTCTACACCTAATGCAACACCTGTGATCCAAGAAGCAAATGAAAATGAAAACAAAGCATAGCAAAACATGAGATGCCATGGAAAATGGGCTAAGGGAAAAATTTATATATTTTTATCTCAAATTAACATTAAAAAAGATCTCAAATTAACAACCTAACTTTAGGACTTAAGGAATTAAGAAAAGAAATACAAACTAAATCCAAAAATAGAAGAAGGAAGGAAATAATAAAGACTAGAGCAGAGATAAATAAAACATAGAATAGAAAAACAATAAAGAAAATCAATGAAACCAAAAGTTGGTTCTCTGAAAAGATCAACAAAATTGATGAACTCTCAGTGAGATGGACTAAGAAAAAAGAGAGAAGACTGAAATTACTAAAATCAGAAATAAAAAATATATATAAGGTAGTATTATGAAAAATTGTACACCAACAAATTGGATAAACTAGATGAAATGGACAGAGTCCTAGAACAGAAAACATACCAAGACTAAAGCATAAAGAAATAGAAAATCTGAATCTTTTTTTAAGAAAATCTGAATCTTATTGTAACTAGCAAAGAGATTTTTTTCTTTACTATTATTTTTACTTTATTACAGTGTAGTTAACATACAGTGTTATATTAGTTTCAGGTGTACAATATAGTGATTCAACACTTCCATACAACATCTGAAGCTCATCACAAGGAGTGCTCTCCTTAATCCCCATCACTTATTTCACTCATCCCCCACCAACCCCCTGTCTGGTAACTGTCAGTTTGTTTTCTATAGTTAAGAGTCTGTCTTGTGGTTTGCCTCTCTCTATCTTTTACTTTTCCTTTGCTCATTTATTTCTTAAATTCCACATATGAGTGAAACCATATGGTATTTGTCTTTCTTTGACTGACATTTTTCATTTAGCATTATTCACTCCAGTTCTAACCATGTAGCTGTAAATGGCAAGATTTCATTCTTTTTTCTGGCTGAATAGTATTCCATTGTATATATTTACCCCACCTCTTCAACTGATGGACACTTGAGCACTTCTATATATTTTGCTGCTATAAACTTACGGGTATGTGTATCCTTTTGAATTAGTGTTGTATTTTTTTGGTAGATACTCAGTAGTGGGATTACTGGATTGTTGGGTAGTTCTATTTATAACTTTTTGAGGAATATCAAAACTGTCTTTCACAGTGGCTGCACCACTTTGCATTCGCACCAACAGTGTGAAAGGGGTCCCTTCTTTCCAAATCCTCACCAACACTTGTTGCTTCTTGTGTTGTTGATTTCAGCCATTCTGACAGGTGTGAGGTGTTACCTCATTGTAGTTTTAATTTCATTTGCCTAATGATGAGTGATATTGAGCATCTTTCCATGTGTCTGTTGGTCATCTGGATCTCTTTGGAGAAATGTCTGCTCATTTCTTCTACCCATTTTTTATTGAATTATTTGTTTTTTGAGTGTTGATTTGTGTAAGTTCTTTATATAGTTTGGATACTAACTCTTTATTAGATAAGTTATTTGCAAATATCTTCTCCCATTCTGTAGGTTGCCTTTTAGTTTTGTTGACTGTTTGCTTCACTGTGCAGAAGCTTTTTATTTTGATATAGTCCCAATAGTTTATTTTGTTTTTATCTTTCTTGCCTGAGGAGCCATAGCTAGAAAGAAGTTGCTACTGGCAATGTCAAAGAGGTTACTTCCTGTGCTCTCCTCTAGGATTTTTATGATTTTAGGTCTCACATTTAAGTCTTTAATCCAGTTTGAGTTTATTTTTGTGTATGGTGTAAGAAAGTGGTCTGGTTGCATTCTTTTGCATGCAGCTGACCAGTTTTGCTAACACCATTTGTTGAAGAGACTATGTTTTTCAATGGGGACAGTCTTTTAAACGGTGCTGTGAAAACTGGATTCCCACATGCAAAATAATGAATCAAGGCTCCTATTTAATACCATATATAAAAATTAACTCAAAATACATTAAAGAGCTGGAGAGAGGAGGAGTTAACATGGCAGAGGAGTAGGGGACCTTAAGTTTGTCTGGTCCCTGGAATTCAGCTAGATAGTTATCAAATCATTCTGAACACCTGCAAAATCAATCAGAGATCTGAGAAAAGAAATGCTGCAATTCTACTAATAGAACAGCAACCACTTTTGGGAAGGTAGGAAGTGTGGGGATGTGAATCTGGAGCAATATATTGAAGGAGATGGCAGCAGGGAGGGAGCCAGCTTAAAGAGGCTAAACCAAAGAATTATAAGCAGCAGAGTACAAAATTGGAACTTTAAAAGTCTACTATAATGGGGGACATCTCTGGATTAAAGGTGCTCAAGTGGCAAAGTGGGGTGGAATCCTAGGTGGGACAGCGTGGTCTCTGGATCCCCAGGGTCACAAGAAGAATGGGGGTGCTTGAATGCAGCAGAATTCCCAGGCATCAGAGTGGGGAAGCTGGCTGAAAACAGCAAGTCTTGGCACCGGCTTTTTGCTCGGTGTTGCCATAAACTGTGAACTGCCGCATGGGGCCACAACTCCTCTCCTGGCAGGGGCCCAGGAAAAGGCAGAAGTGAGTCGAGACGCCCTCCCTCCCCTGGGAGGAACAGCGTGGATCTGCACAGCAAGAGTCCACAAAATTTGGATACTTAAATCTTAGTTGCATGCCTCAGATGAAAACACTCAGACAGAGGCTGGGTGAACACAGAGTTCAGATGGAAACCAGGGAGACAAGATGATTGCATCTTTGTGAGTGCTCACTGAAGATTGGAGGGGCACAGACCTTCAGCTCTGGGGCTAAAGAGTGGGGTGCCAGCGTTTTCATCCTGCCCATCTGTACTGAAAGCCTTCAGGGAGCAAAACAGCACAACATAGAGGAATCCAGTGCCTCTTACACTGAGCCCAGCGCCCTGGCAAAGGAAGCACATTTCCACAACTACAAGGGCACCTGAGAATCAGCTCAACAGGCACTTCCCCCCAGAAGACCAGCAGAAACAACTGGCTAGAACCAAGTTTACAGATCATAGAGAACTAAGAACTTCAGCTCTTGGGGAAAGCAGTATAAAACAGTATAAAACATTCATTTTTTTTTTTAATTCTTTAGTCTTAATCTCAGGAAACAAACTGAGGGTTGCTGGAATGGTGGGGGGTGGGAGGGATGGGGTGGCTGGGTGATAGACATTGGGGAGGGTATGTGCTATGGTGAGTGCTGTGAATGGTGTAAGACTGATCAATCACAGACCTGTACCTCTGAAACAAATAATACACTATATGTTAAAAAAAAAAAGAAGATAGTAGGAAGAGAAAAATGAAGGAGGAAAATTGGTGGGGGAGACGAACCATGAGAGACTATGGACTTTGAGAAACAAACTGAGGGTTCTAGAGGGGAGTGGGATGGGGGGATGTGTTGGCCTGGTGATGGGTGTTAAGGAGGGCATGTACTGAATGGAGCACTGGGTGTTATGCATAGGCAATGAATCATGGAACACTGCATCAAAAACTGATGATGCAGGGAGCCTGGGTGACTCAGTTGGTTAAGCGACTGCTTTCAGCTCAGGTCATGATCCTGAAGTCCCGGGATCAAGTCCCGCATCGGGCTCCCTGCTCGGTGGGGAGTCTGCTTCTCCCTCTGACCCTCTTCCCTCTCGTGCTCTCTATCTCTCATTCTCTCTCTCTCAAATAAATAAATAAAATCTTTTAAAAAATTGATGATGCAATGTATGGTGATTAACAATATAATAAAGAAAAAAATTCTTTAGTCTTTCAGTTTTATTTTTTGAACTGTTGTCTTATTTTTTCAATTCTTTTTTCTATATATGAGTTTTGGTTTTTGTTCATTGTATTTTATTTTATTTTATTTTTGTATATATATGTTTTTCTTTCTTTCCTATTTTGGGATCTAGTTTCTTTTATCAAGCAGATCAAAATACACCCAAGATCTAGTTTTTTGTTTTGTTCTATTTTGTTTCTTGTTTTATTTTATCTTATCTTACTTTGTTTTGTTTTTATTTTCTCCTTTTTTTTTAAATCTCAGTTGTTGTTGCTACTGCTGTCTTTTCTCTCTCTCTTCTATTCTTTTCTGGACATAATGATGAGATGAAGAAATTCACCCCAAAAGGAAGAACAAGAGGTAGTACTCACTAAAGGGACTTAATCAATACAGATATAAGTAATATGTTTGAACTAGAACTTAAAACAATGATTATAGGGGTGCCTCAGTGGTTCAGTTGGTTAAGCATCTGCCTTTGGCTCAGGTCATGATCTCAGGGTCCTGGGATTGGGCCCCATGTCAGGCTAACTGCTCAGCAGAGAGTCTGCTTCTCCCTCTCCCTCTGTCCCTTCCCACTCTGCTCATGCTCTCTCTCTCTCAAATAAATAAATTAAATCTATTAAAAATAAATGATTAAAAATGCACTAGCTGGGCTTAAAAAAAAGCATAGAAGACACTTGAGAATTCTTTATTGCAGAAATAAAAGAATTAAATCTAATCAGGCTGATTAAAATGCTATAAAATTAAAAATGCTATTACTGAGATGCAGTCACAAAGGAGGCCCTAACAGAAAGGAAGAACAAGGCAGAAGAGATAGACAGTGATATAGAAGATAAAATGATGGAAAATTTGAAAATGCTGAAAAGAAGAGAAAAAGACAACTGCTGGATCACAAAGGAAGACTGCAAGAACTCAGTGATTCCATAAAGTGAAATAATACCCAGTTAATAGGGGTCCCAGAAGATAAACAGAGAGAGGGGGGAGAAGGTTTACTTGGACAAATTATAGCTGAGAACTTCCCTAATCTGTAGAAGGAAATAGGCATTCAAGCCCAGGAGACACAGAGAACCCCCCTCAAAATCAATAAAAATAAGTTAACACCTCGATATATAATAGTGAAGCTTGCAAACATCAGAGATAAAGAGAAAATCCGGAAAGCAGCTCAGGACAAGAGATCCTTAATCTACAAGGGTAGACACATAAGACTGGCAGCAAACGAGTCCAGAGAGACCTGCCAGGCCAGAAAGACCAGCATGATATATTCAACATATTAAATGGGAAAAAAATGCAGCCAATAACACTTTATCCAGAAAGGCTGTCATTCAGAATAGAAGGAGAGATAAAGAGTTTCCAGGGGGTTGGGAACTAAAGAAATCTGTGAACACTAAACCAGCCCTGGAAGAAATATTAAATGGGATATTTTGAGCAAAGAGAGAGCAAAAAGTAACAAAGACCAGAAAGGAACAGAGACAATCTACAGAAACAGCAACTTTATAGGTAATACAAGAGCACTACATTCATATTTTTCAATAATTACTCTGAATATAAATGGACTGAATGCTCCAATCAAAAGACACAGGGTGGGGCACCTGGGTGGCTCAATTGGTTAAGCGTCTGCCTTCAGCTCAGGTCATGATCTCAGGGTCCTGGGATTGAGCGCCATGTCGGACTCCCTGCTCAGTGGGGAGTCTGCTTCTCCCTCTCCCTCTGCCCCTACCCCTGCTCATGCACATTTTTTCTCTCTTTCTCTCTCTCTTACTCTCTCTCAAATAAATAATCTTTAAAAAAAGACATAGGGTATCAGACTGGATTTAAAAAAAGAAGAACCATCAATATACTGGCTACAAGAGACTCATTTTAGACCCAAAGACATCTCCAGATTGAAAGTGAGGGGGTAGAGAAACACTTATCATGCTAATAGACATCAAAAGAAATCTGGAGTAGCAATCCCTGTATCAGACAAACTAGATTTTAAACCAAAGACTGTAATAAGAGATGAAGGAAGACACGATATCATAATAAAAGGGTCTACTCAACAAGAAGATCTAACAATTATAAATATTGATACCCCCAAATTGGGAACACCCAAATACATAAAACAATAAGAAACATAAAGGAGCTCATTGATTATAATACAATAATAGTAGGGGACTTGAATACCCACTTACATCAATGGATAGATCATCTAAGCAGAAAATCAACAAGGAAACAAGGGCTTTGATTGACACACTGGACAAGATGGACTTAACAAATATATTCAGAGCATTTCATCCTAAAGCAGCAGAATACACATTCTTCTTGAGTGCACACAGAAAATTCTCCAGAAAACATCATATACTGGGTCAGAAATCAGGTCTCAACCAGTACAAAAAGATTGAGATTATACTGTGCATACTTTCAGACCACAATGCTTTAAAACTTGAAGTTAGCCACAAGAAGAAATTTGGAAGGAACCCAAATACATGGAGGTTAAAGAGCATCCTACTAAAGAATGGATGGGTCAACAAGGAAATTAAAAAAAAAAATTAAAAAGTACATGGAAGCAAATGAAAATGAAAACGCAATAGTTCAGAACCATTGGGATGCAGCAAAGGCATGGTAATGGCACAAAAACAGACACATAGATCAATGGAACAGAATGGAGAACCCAGAAAAGGACCCTCAACTCTATGGTCAACTAATATTTGACAAAGTAGGAAAGAATATGCAATGGGAAAAAGACAGTCTCCTCAACAAATGTTGGGAAAATTGGACAGCCATATGCAGAAGAACGAAACTGGACCACTTTCTTATGCCATACACAAAAATAAACTCAAAATGGATGAAAGATCAAAATGTAAGCTAGGAATCCATCAAAATTCTAGAGGAGAACACAGGCAGCACCCTCTTTGACTTCAATCACAGCAACTTCTTTCAAAACAGGTTTCCAAAGACAAGAGAAACAAAAGCAAAGATGAATTAGACTTCATCAAGATAAAATCTTCCTCATGGCAAAGGAAACAGTCAACAAAACTAAAAGGCAACTTACAGAATGGGAGAAGATATTTGCAAATGACATAACAGGTAAAAGGCTGGTATCCAAGATATATAAAGAGCTTCTCAAACTCAACCCCAAAAAATAAAAAATCCAGTCACAAAATGGGCAGAAGACATGAACAGACACTTCTTCAAAAAATATGTACAAATGGCCAACAGACACATGAAAAAATGCTCATCACTTGTCATCAGGGAAATACAAATCAAATCCACAATGAGATACCACATTACACCAGTTAGAATGGCAAAAATTAACAAAACAGGAAACAATAAATGTTGGTGAGGATGTGGAGAAAGGGGAACCCTCTTACACTGTTGGTGGGAATGCAAGCTGATATAGCCACTCTGGAAAACAGTATGGAGGTTCCTCAAGAAGTTAAAAATAGAGCTACCCTGCAACCCAGCAATTGCACTACTAGGTACTTATCCAAAAGATACAGACATAGTGATTTGAAAGAGTGCATGAACCCTAATGTTTACAGCAACAATGTCCACAATAGCCAAAATATGTAAAGAGCCCAGGTGTTCATCAACAGATGAGTGGAGAAAGAAGAAGCAGTATATGTGTAATGAAATATTACTCAGCTATCAGAAAGAATGAAATCTTGCCATTTGCAACGATGTGGGTGGGACTAGAGGGAATGCTTCCATAGCATTATGCTAAGCGACATAATTCAGTTAGAGAAAGACAAATACCATATGATTTCCATCATATGTGCAATTTAAGAAACAAAACAGATGAACATAGTGGAAAGGGAAGAACTTAAAGTAAGACAAGAACAGAGAGGGAGGCAAACCATAAGAGACTCAACTTGAGGAAAGAAACTGAGGTTTGCTGGAGGGGAGGTGGGTGGGGGATTGGGATGATTGGGTGATGGGCATTAGGGCGGGCACTTGAAGTAATGAACACTTGATGTTGTATGCAATTGATGAATCACTAAATTCTACCTCTGAAACTAATAATATGGTATATATGTTAATTAAACTGAATTTAAATAAAACATTTTAAAAATAGATTAAAGACCTAAATTTAAGACCTAAAGCTATACAACTCTGATAAGAACACATATGGCATAATTTTCCCAACATTTTCTTTGGCAGTGATTTCTTGGATATGACACCAGACACACAGGTAATAAGAGAAAAATATAGACATAATGGACTTCATTACTTTCTAATTGTGCATCAAAATACACCATAAAGTTAAAAGGCCACCCACAGAATGGGAGAAAATATTTGCAATTCATAAGTCTGATAAGGGATTAATATCCTGAATATATAGAGAACTCCTAAAACTTAACAACAAAAATTATACAGCTCAGGGGCGCCTGGATGGCTCAGTCATTAAGCGTCTGCCTTCGGCTCAGGTCCTGATCCCAGGGTCCTGGGATCGAGCCCCGTGTCAGGCTCCCTGCTCCACGGGAAGCCTGCTTCTCCCTCTCCCACTCCCCCTGCTTGTGTTCCCTCTCTCACTGTCTCTCCCTGTCAAATAAATAAATAAAATCTTTTAAAAAATTATACAACTCAATTAAAGATGGGCAAATGACTTAAATAGACATTTCTCCAAAGAATACACAAATGACCAATTGGTACATGGAAGAATGTCCAACATCAGTAATTATTAAATAAATGAAAATCAAAAATACAATGAGATACCTTTTCACACCTATTAGGATGGCCACTATCAAACAAAACAAAACAGAAAACAAGAATTGGCAAGAATGTGGAGAAATCGTCACCCTTCTGCACTGTTGGGAAATATAAAATGGTACAGGCACCATGAAAAACAGTATGGTGGTTCCTTAAAAAATTAAAATAGGATTACCACATGACCCAGAGTTTCCATTTCTATGCATATACTGAAAAGTAACCAAAGCATGTGTCAAAGACATATTGTACACCCATATTCATAGCAGCATTAATCCCCATAGCTAAAATGTGGAAGCAACCCAAGTGTCCACTAGTGGATGAGTGGATAAGCAAAATATTATATACATACAGTGGAATATTATTCACCCATGAAAAAGAATGAAACCTTGTGATTTGTATCAACATGGATGGAGCTAGAGAGTATAATGCAAAATGAAATAAGCCAATAAGAGAAAGACAAATACCATATGATTTCCCCCATATGTGGAATTTAAGAAAAAAAACAAAGGAACAAAGGAAAGAGAGAGAGAAAAAAAAACAAAAACAAGAAATAGACTCTTAACAATAGAGGAAAAGCTGATGGTTACCAGAGTGGAGGGGATGGGTGGTTGGGGTAAATAAGTGATGGGGATTGAGGAGGGCACTTGTCTTGATGAGCACCAGGTGATGTATGGAATTGTTGAATCACTATTGTACACCTGAAACTAATATAACACTGTATGTTAACTATATTGGAATTAAAATTTAAAAGCTTAATAAAAAATAAAGAAGGGCATGGGAATGATAGATGTCAAGGAGAAAAAAAAGAAATTCTGTATACACAGCAATATGGATGAAACCTCAGCTGGTCACAGAAAGACAAATACTGTATGATTCCTCTTATATAAGGTACTTAGAGTAGTCAAGATCATGGAGATAGAAAGTTGAATGGTTGTTGCCAGGGGTGAGGGGGAGGGAAGAATGAGAAGTTACTGTTTAATGGGTATAGAGTTTCAGTTTTGTAAGATGGAAAGAGTTATGAAGATGGATGGTGATGATAGTTACACAACATTATGAATGCATTTAATACCACTGGAGTGTACACTTAAAATGGTTAAGATGGTAAATTTTATGTTATGTGTATTTTACCCCAATATTTTAAAATATTGAAGAATAAAAAAGACTGAGACTCATACTGAACACCAGCTAATGATAGCTTTAATACTGTCCACCGTCTTTCCCAAAGTGATTTTCTGCTCTTTATATCTTCCTGTCTAGCAGATGTAAGGTCTATTGTCCATGTTCAGATCTCCTAGAATCAACTGTGACACACTTATCCCCAGAACATGGTCAATTATATTACTTTCATTACCAAAATTTTCTTCCATCTAATCTATTTTACTTCCTGGCTCTACCAAGTGGCTAAACCACACTGAACTTTGCTATGTCATTTCAATACTGTGCTTTACACAAATCTGTGCTGCTGGATACCTTATCCAAGACCAGGCTTTAAGCCTTGTACTGCATCCCTCACCATAGCAAGCATGTCTGCCTGTAATGTCAATCTGTTCCTGGCCTCATATTGCCAAGAACCTGGACACTCTTACTGCATTAAATAACTCTTCAGAAATACACTTAGAGAAACACTTCTAAAAGTGTGATCTGTATAACAGTGCTACCAAAAGATGTTTACTAATAAAAGGTTCAGTAATTAAGTATGATAAATTTTACATACTCTATTCCCATCTTGGATATTTTTGATGAACAAAAATAAATAAAAGGCTCTGAGAAGCCCTGTAACAAAGAATACTATTTGACCACATTTAACCTAGTGTTTGGCAAACACATTCAGACTCATAGCGTTTTATTTTTTCACCAAACATTTATCCCTTGGAACTCAGTTTGAGAGATGCTTGTTTTGAGTGTACCTCTGAGGTACCCCCCAGGCTCCAGTTCTCAAGTTCCAGTCAATGAATTTCATAAGTACAGTATTTCTCACCCAGAATTCCAAGATGCTTATTTTCCTCCAGCTGCACCTTTTCCTGGAACGTCTCATCTTGGAAAGCTTCATACCGGACTTTCCAGTAAGTGCCCCCAATCCGACTGGAACTCTTCTGGAAGAATTTATCTGAGCTACTGGCATATAAAAAAGGTAAATGTCACCTGACTTATGTATCAAATAGATCCCCATCTCACCCTTGGTCTCATCAAGTTATGGATACTTATGTTTAGGAAGAACCTCAGAGATCATCCAGGTTAAGTTCCACCCAATAAATGTATCCCCTTTGATGACACCACTAATAAGTAATATACGGCTTCTGCCCACTTGAGTCTTTCAAAAGTCAAGGGACTTATTTTCAGAGATAGCAATCCCTCTTACTGTTGGGTAGTTTTAATGGTTGGAATTATTTTTTATAGTAGGCTAAAATCTTCTCTTGTAAGTTTCAGACAATGGGACCAGTTCTGCCCTCTGAAGTTAAATAGCCTTACATCTGTCCTAATCATCCTCAGATACTCAAAATCCTTTCTCACCTTAATAAAAAATATTCTTCATTTTGGGGCACCTGGGTGGTTCAGTCAATTAAGCAACTGACTTCAGCTCAGATCATGATCTCAGGGTCCTGGGATTGAGTCCCATGTCAGGCTCTGCACTCAGCAGGGAGTCTGCTTCTCCCTCTCCCTCTGTCCCTCCTCCTGCTTGTGCTCTCTTTCTCTCTCCCTCTCAAATAAATAAATAAAATCTTTAAAAATTTTTTAATTGTTTTATTTATTTATTTATTTTTTATTTTTTATTATGTTATGTTAGTCACCATACAGTAAGTACATTGTTAGTTTTTGATGGAGTGTTCCATGATTCATTGTTTGCATATAACACCCAGTGCTCCATGCAATAAGTGCCCTCCTTAATACCCATCACCAGGCTAACCCACCCCCCCCACCCCCCTCATGGAGGACATTAGGAGAAGGAAAGGAAAAATGAAGGGGGGGATCAGAGGGGGAGATGAACCATGAGAGACTATGGACTACAGGAAATAAAATCTTTTAAAAAATATTCTTCATTCCAAAATGAAATTCCACTAATTTAACAAGCACAGTTGGGAGATTCTGGAAGCTATGCTGAGACCCAAGTTCCTATTTTCTTATGGTTTCTGCAGATTCATTCCATTTTTTTTTAGATTTTATTTATTTATTTGAGAGAGAGAGAATGAGAGATAGAGAGCATAAGAGGGAAGAGGTTCAGAGGGAGAAGCAGACTCCCTGCTGAGCAGGGAGCCCGATGTGGGACTCGATCCCGGGACTCCAGGATCATGACCTGAGCCGAAGGCAGTCGCTTAACCAACTGAGTCACCCAGGCGCCCATCATTCCATTATTTCTTACTGGGAGAATAAATATAATGGTGCCCTAGAATATTCCTCCCAAAACTCTCCTAATCATTTACTAAGTACCTCTTCTGTAAAAGACCTGGAATCACTGATAGCCCAGTGAGTCAATATAACTTAAGGCCTAGCATCTGAATAGGGAAATAACCTTCTGCCCTATTTTGTCTACATCTGAGTAGTGGATGAGGTAGGAGAATTTGGAGAAATCCCTCCAAAAGGATGAAAATGGAATGGCTACAAGGTAGGTTGCTCCTGCTCTTCCTATATTTCTCCAAGTGCCTCCTTCAGATTATAGAAAAGAGAGGAAGGGACAATGAGGTAAACAAAAGAAAAATAAAGAAGAGTTGGATAAGTGCCATTTCAACTGTTCTGGTTTTTTGGGGGGTCTTATTTTCTTAATGCAGCCTGGGATCATAACAGAAGCAATCTCAAACTCTGCTTGAACCCTTTGTTAAGGATGTGACATAACCCTACAAAAAGTTTTATAGCTTCCCAAGAGCACGTTCTCCAGGGGACCACAAGAATTTGGCTAACCATTATCATGTAATTCCAGCCAGACAATGATTGTAACCCCCAAGTGAAGTGAGAGATTTCTGAAAGGGAGTAATAGGAGTTGGGCTGGGCCCAGAAGCTGGGGGAGGAAACTCATTGCCTCTTACCTGCCTGGTTCCCTCAAATTCTTCCCAGTACTCCCATCATGCCCCATCGGGCCATAGTCCCATTGAATCTCATGCGCCTCAATGAAGTACTGCCGAACTTTGCCTGTGAGTTGGTTCATAGGAGGGGTCATGGAGCAAGACTTGACCTTGTAGAGTGCTTGCATGCCACCTGGAGGAAGAACATCATGGCTGGCTCCATTCCACCCAACAGGTCCTGTAGCTAGATGACCCACCTTTCTCCTTCTAATGTTTTTCCCTCCCACCTTTCATCAGACCACTTTCTCTCACTCCTCAAGAACCCGGCTGGGAGAAAGGGAGCCTATATGGGAATTCAAGTACCTTCACCTGCTAACCACAACTGACTCATTTTACCAGATCCTCATTCCTGCTTCTGCAAAAGGCTTACATTGTAGCAAGATCACAGAATTTGAAGTCAGAATACTTGTGTTCCATTCTAATTCTTATCAATCTCTGTAGGACCTTTGGCCAGTCACTTCCTAGATTTGAACTTTAAACGTTGTTTTGTAAATGAGGAGAATAGGGATGTCTATCACACTGGGCTGGTGGAAGCATCACATTTTAAAAAGAGGGAGTAAGAAAAAAAAGGGAGTAAGTTACATGTAAAGTAGGAAGCTCCTAAAATAATGGAACATCTTCTATACATGGAGGTGAAGCTTCAGACTTGGGAATACCAGGAAAATTTGAATTCTAAATATTATCTCCAAATGTGGAAAAATTTCCTTTGAGGCATAGTGATAATGGATGATACTGCTTATATTTGCTTAGCAACTTACAGAGGTCATTCAAGTATACTATCACATTTGAGTCTCACATCATTCCCAAGGAAATTTGAAATTTGTAAATTAGAAATTGGAGGTAAGAAAAAGGAGAAAATAATATTAATTTTTGTTGAATATGAATTACATGCCAAGCCTTGTGCCAGGTGCTTTACATTTGTTACATCCTTCAGTCCTCATAACCCTCATGTGAAACAGACTTTTAATGTCCCTTTCTGCAGATGAAGAAAACTAAGGATCAGAGAGGTTAAGTAACTTGCCCAAGATTAAACGGCTAGTCAGTAGTGAAGCTGAGACTTAATCTCCTATCTTTTAACTGCAAATTTAAATGCTCATTCTCTTCTTTCAGAGAAGTTATATGAATTACCAAAGTTAATTAAACAATTTGTAGAACCAAGATTTGAATTCAGGCTTATCTGCCTGGCCCTAAGGCCCATACTTGCTTCACTATTGTGCTGCATCCCTAACCTCCATTCATATTCATTCATACTCTCTTACCCGGGTACCTTTGGGACCAAGGGTGGGCCCTGGATGATGGAGCATGGGTAAGTGGCCTCTGTTCATCAAACCTACCACCACAGACTCATTATCCTACCAGTCTGTAACTCTTCATCTGCTCAAATCTACTTTCACATACTCATATTACTCTCCTAACACCTACCTAATTTATCATATATCAAATAATTCTAGAAAGTAAGAGATAATAAAGATCTTAGAGATTATTTAGACCAAACCCCTCATTTTGGAGATGTGGCAAATGAGGCCTATACATGGGAAGGGACTTTTCCAAAGTCATACAGTGAGTTTCTCACAGAACTGAGACAATAACTCAAACCTTCTAATCACTTGTCTAGTGCTCTTTTCATTGTCTCATATATTCCTCTTCTCTGATGCTCCTGGATGCACTATGCCATTACTTCAACAATTTTCTCTCTAAAAACCAAACCTTCTACTCCTATTACTATTGGGTCCCAACTAGAGTGTCACTACTTGCCCACAATACTCTATGATCTCCCAAAGAAGCCTTTGTTTTCTTTAATCTCTCCTTCACTCCCTCTTCAATAAGCTGCAAATACCTCCAGGTATTAATTCCTTAGAATTCTGAGCAAAGAAGAACAGCTTGAATAACTGCTTATCCATCTCTATACCATCTTATGTTAGAGATGGGGAAGATAAAACCCAGAGAAACGTCCCTGAGGTCACCCTGCAAGTTAATGGCTGATCCAGGGAAAAATCTGGCTAGATCCCCAAATTCCAATCTAATATTTCATCCTTTATACCTAGCTGTCTCATCTGAAAGACCTATCTTATGGCTCCAGGCTCCTGATGATCATTAATGCCATCTCCCTTCCATACCTCAAGGGTCAAAGATGTCGGATCTCACCTCGCAAGTGACTATTCACTTGACAGCTAATCAACCAAGTGCCAGGTTCCCAAGGCACCATCTCAGCAGTCACAAAGGTGGCTGGAAAGATATGAGCCACATCAGTGCGGTGGCCCCGGATGGTCAGTATCTGTCCATGGAAGAAAGCTGTGTGGACATCTACTTCATTGCCCATGCCAAATAAGTGCCAGGCCACACGCTTCTGTGCACACATGCTTAGATCTGGTAAGTTCCCAAAGACAAAGCCATTGATTGCTGCAAAGAAAAATCCAAAGAAAATATCAGAAAATATCTTAGGAAAGAACAGCCTGATGAGAGATTTGCCATCTAACAATAATAATAGACCACATTTAGATGAATTTTTAAAAAGCACACTGTGCTAACCATATACTTTATTTAATTTAAAATCTCATAAACAGCCTGGGAAAATAAATAGATATCATTGATCTCAAGCAATGAGATAACCAAGGCCCAGAGAAGTGAAGTTACTTCTCTCCCAAGGCCACAGAGCTGTTAAGTAGTAGAACCAAGATTCCAACCCAGCAATCTGAGGAAGCTTTCTAATGAATGGGGTTCATTTTGCAAGCTATTTTTCCCTTCCAGGCCAATTTCCTTCTGAAATTTCCACAGGAGAATTTTCAAGTTAGCTAATTACCATGGTTATCAAAGGTAATTTGTGTAAAACCCAAGAGAAATTTGAGCTGCCCAAGCCATCTCTTAAATTTTCCCCCTGAGTTTTCACTTTCCCTTGGGACTATCAGGCTTTGAGACCATCTCTGGCACCAAAGGGACATAAATCTTTTTCTTAATTAAACAAAAATAAAATCAACTTGTTTTTGTTACTAAAATCAGTTATTTACCCATGCCTCAGGGTTCTTGTGTCTTTAGTTTGTTTTAAATGTAATTAAGGTGATCAACTTCCTTACAGCCAATCATTTTTCCTCACAAAGTAGGTAATTCTTCCAAACTTTTTAGGACAAAGAAATGTTGACTAATTACATCAGTGGACAACCCTCACCTTGAGAGACTTAGAATAAAGTACATGACTTTGGAATCAATAACCTAGGCTATTACACATTAAGAGGCAAGGTACCTAATGGCAAGAGCACAGCCTGTGCAATCAGACAGATCAGTATTGGAATTTTAGCGTGCAGATTTTCTATTGTGTAATTCCGGAGCCTCAATTTCCTCATAGGTGAAAGAGGGAAAAGGTACCTATTACTCTTAGTTCCTGTGAGGAGTAAAAACAGGGAAAATGTACCTATTACTTTTAGTTCTTGTGAGATATATGGAAGTATCCACCAGATGCTAGGCCCAATGTAAACTCTCCATCAGTCTTTACTGTCATGGTGTGGCCACCCTCTCCCAGCTCACCATGCATCCTATTGCTTTCCTGAAAGGCCTCATCTTCTTTGTCTACTGAGGTAGGATCTGAGCAGTAAGTGACAATGTTTTCATCGATATGCCAGCTAAGGTTCTCATCTACCACACTGAAGAGCAGGAAGAAATCATTATCCACATCCTTCCGCTGAGGAGGGGAATTCCCATCCAGGGTACCTAGAGTAAGTAAGAAATGTGCCCTTGAGAACTTTCTCTCCTTAGCAACAGTAACCTGCAAGGGGTACTCATAAAAATTAATAGGAAGAGAGGGTGCCTTAAGAGTCTTTTGGCAACAGAAAAGCAGATAAGGCCTTCTGCTCTTAATTTCTATTTCCAAATTTCTATTTCCCCAGTTAAACTCAATTCAGGTGAGCCTAGGACTTGAAGACTGGACATACAGGACCTAGAATAATTCCCTCCCACCATCCCTGCATGTACCTTCAACCCAGGGCCTTAATCTGACAATTCTCCTGCAACACCCAGGTCTTCCAGGTCTGACAATATTTAAACATACCATATTTCCAACAAAGTTCCCCAATTTTCCCCAAATACCGATGGCTACACTTTTGATCCTAACCACACTTAAACTCTTAACACATGCCTTACTTTTAGGTGGTTTGACTCCCATCATTACTAATTCAAGGTTTTAAAATGAAATAAGAAAATATTAAAGTTTTTAAAGGTAATGAAATAGGGAAAAATAGTGGAAAAAAAGTTTAGCAGGGTTTATTCCTGCTAATAAACAAGGGTGTTGAATTAACACCCCTTCAGGTTGCTGTTTAATATGTAGGTGATTCAGCTACATCACTGCTTCCTGTAGATATCCCACACTGCATCTCAGTAGCTCCCCATGGGGCCTGTACCTTTTTTACATGTGATTAGGGGTCCAATGAGGCCAGTTGCAATGTCTCGTGGAGCATCTACATGAGAATGGTAGATCCAGGTGAGGCATGCTGGGTCAGCATCAGTGGGTGCATGGCCTTCTGGAATGGTCCAGTTGTAAATGTGGCTGCCTCCCGGAGGAACAGAATCATCAGCTTTTAGCTGACCAGAGGAGCCATCTGGGTATAAGGAGCCTAGAAAATAAAATTGCACATGCCCAGTCTCAAGGTGAGTGAGAGGGAGCCTGGCAGATATAGAAGCCAAGAGAGGGCTGACATATGGGACAGTGTTCCTCACAACCTGAGGATACATATTCAGGTAATATCCAGCCAAAGAATCCCAGACCTCACATCAGCTATGGGTGGAGAGATGACAGCCATCAGAAAAGGAGCTGTGGCCATGGAAAGTGCTTCACAGCCTGATCTAATAGTATCCTAGTACAAAACCAGTGGCATAGAAGTGAGAAAGAAGACAGAATTCCCCCCTTCAAGAACTCACTTTGGAAAACAGAAAGCAGACAATTACAGAATTTCAATCTAAAGCCAACTTAAGTTCCTCTGAACATTAAAAATCGAACTATGCTATGATCCAATAATCACACCACTGGGTATCTACCCCCCAAAATACAAAAATACTAATTCTAAATGGTACATACACCCCTATGTTTATAGCAACATTATTTACAATAGCCAAATTATGGAAGCAACCCAAGTGTCTATCCATTAATGGATAAGGATGTGATATATATATATATGTATATATGTATATATGTATATATATATATATATATATATATATATATATTTCAACCATAAAAAAGAATGAAATCTTGCCATTTTCAATGACATGAGTGGAGCTAGAGAGCATTATGCTAAGCAAAATAAGTCAGTCAGAGAAAGACAAATACCATATAATTTCACTCATATGTAGAATTTAAAAAATAAAACAAATGAGCAAAGGGGAAAAAAAGAGACAAACCAAGAAATAGACTCTTAGCTATAGAGAACAAATTGATGGTTACCAGAGGGGAAGTGGGTGGGGAGATGGGTGAAATAGGTGATGAAGATTAAGGAGGGCACTTGTCATAAGCACTGGTAGAGGTATGGAATTGTTGAATCACTATATTGTACATCTAAAACTAATATAACTCTGTATGTTAACTATATTGGAATTAAAATTTTATAAATGAAGCCAACTTAATGATCAGTTGGTCCACTTACCCTTTTTATGGAGGAGAAAACAGGAAAAATAACTTGTCCGAGGCTATACAGGAGTTAGTGGCCCAGTCAAAACCTGGATTCCCTTTCTACTACTGTCACTCACTGTTGTGTCATTATAGGCCATTAGATGGGGGATACAGATTAGTAACTGAACTTCCTCTTAAGAAAAAAAAATGGACCTTTCAGAAGACCATGACCCTAGAATAGCGTTCCCTTACATTCACAGCACACTTTTCTCTTTCCAAAGCACAGCCAAATACTTTATGGAAATGTCCTTCAAGTAATTCTTTGTGAGAAAAGGCAGATTGAATCTCCATATACATAATGAAGAATATGAGGCCCAGAGAGGGGAAGTGGCTTGCCCAAAGTCACAGCATATGAATAGCAGAAGTGATAACATTAGTTACCAGTTTTTCTGGGAGTGCCTCTGCCACCTCAGATCAATAAGGAGAAAAAAGTCTATTCTCATTCCTAGCTCCTCTCTCTCAAATATTAGTAAAAGAAAATTTGTTGTGGACAGGAGAAAAAAAGGTTGGTCTGATTTACCTTCTGAGTCCTTTTCATAGAAAACGCCATGGGGGTGTATGGTGTAGGGACGAGTGGCAAAATTCTTCAGGTGGATAAGGATGACATCTCCCACCTCAGCCTGCAACACTGGCCCCAAGAAGCCCAACCAAGCAGGCTGGACCATTTCATCCATGTATGAACCATCTCTGTATTCCTTATAAATGGTTTTCTTGTAACTGCTCCCTATCCGGTTCTTGTCAGATTTTAGGAAGCTGGAAGCTACTCTGGGAAGGAAGAAGAGAAAGACTCAGAATTTTGCCACAGTCTTCAAAACTCTGGAGAGTTCTTTTCCAGATGAAGCTGACCAAAAATGTCTATTTTTGTTTAGGGCAAAACAAGGGAAAATGAGATTGTACTGATCAAAACACAGGTTAGAGTCTAACTTTTAGACAATGGGAAGCATTAAATTAAAGCATATAAAATTGGGGCACCTGAGTGGCTCAGTCAGTTAAGCGTCTGCCTTCAGCTTGGGTCATGATCCCAGGGTCCTGGGATCGAGCCCTGCTTTGGGGGGGGGGGTCCCTGCTCAGTGGGGAGTCTGCTTCTCCCTCTCCCTCTGTCCCTCCCCCTACTCATGCTCTCTCTCTCCCTCTCTCTATCTCAAATAAATAAACAAAAAAATCTTTAAAAATTAAAGCATATAAAATTGCTGATATTTGACCACTTTTAACCTCCAAAAAAGGCAATTTCACATAGTTCCACTTAATATATAGTAATGGGGAGACAATCAAATATGGACTGACTCTTTTTAAGTGATCAACTCCCAATCCATATGGCCTGACCTTGCATCATCTTGCTATATATGAGAGATCTTATAGCATAGTTGTTAAGATCACAAGTTCTGGAGCCAGGATGAGTTGATTAAATGCCCATATTACCATTTCCAAATCTGTGGGACTTTGAGCCAGTTACTTAACTACTTTATGCACAATTTCCCCATCTGTAAAATGGACATAATCAGGGTACCAAGTTCAGACAGTCAATACTGGTGACTAAAAAAATTAAAATACATAAAGAGCTTAGGACAGTGCCTGGAAAATAGTAAAAGCTTAATAAATGCTAGCTATTATTTCAAAGTATTGGGGATGGAAGATAATGAAGTTATCCCTCAAGGACACCTCTAATAAAAAGACTCTGTTACTCCAAAACTAGATGGACCAGAAGGTGGTTTGTTAAAAAAAAAAAAAAAAAAAAAGCTGCTTTACTTACTTTAATACATCCTAGAGAGCTCTGAGATAATACAGTCAACTTTGGAAAATTCTGACGCTTTGGGGAGGCAAAGTGATTCAAGATCACAAAAGATTCTTTAATATATTCTTTTTCTTTTAACAGATATTTGTGGAACATCAGCAAGGCTCTAAGATTAAGAAAGGTTAATCTTATGGAATCTGTGAAAGGCAGAATGGTGAGAAGAGTACTAGCTTTGCATCCACATTACCCAGGCTTGAATTCTAGCTCTTCCATTTACTAGCTGTAGGACATGGGCAGGTCACTTAATCTCTTCGAATCTCAGTTTTCTCATCTGTAAGATGAGGACATTCATACTCACCTCCTAGAGCTTTTGTGAGAATTAGGTGAGAGAAAGTATGTAAACTCCTAGTATGGTGACTGTCACAGAGAGACTGTTACATAAGTGATAGCTATTACTATTATTTCCTTGATTCTGAAGCTTACCATATTTTTTCACATTTTCACATATCCAAAATCAATGTAGTTCTACTCAACTATAGGAGCATAGTTCCATCACACACATCTTATAAATACTGTATATATTTCATGTTTTTTTTTCTTTTTTGAAAGTGTTATAGATATCATTTTCAAATCAAGAGAATATGGAATTACCTTTAGGACCCTAAAAATGCTGAGGCACCTCAGTGTGGAAAAGCAGACTCCATGTAGGTTGCTGTCTCCTGAGTCAACTAACACTCTTACCAGCAAATGTGCCACTGGGTATATGGCCATGGAGATCAGGAGCTGACACACCCTGAGAAAAGATCTTCAAAAGGCTACTTCCTGACCTCAAGGGTGCCCCCCCACCAACTCCAGCTATAATTCCACAAATGATTAAACATACGTGTCATTGTCCAGAGTCTGGTTCATGATGACGTTCCTTCCCTTGGGAGCATAGTTCCACTGCACGTCCTGGATGCCCAAGTAGTAGACTCTAGTGGCCCCTTCAGTCAGATGGGGCCACAAAGTTTGCATCAACAACAGAGCCCAGATGAGATGGCCTGCTTCCATGACCCACATTACTCTGGGAAACTGGCAAATGAATAGCTGCTGGTATGAAAGAAAGAAAACAGAAGGGCTTTGCATGTGTCTGGAAAACTAAGGAGGCAAAAGCCAAACCAAGTGCCTGAGAAAGCAAAAACCAATTAGCCCAGAATCTCTCCCTTACCTGATATGTTTCAGTTCAAGAAACATTCAATGATCTGTGTACATTGGACTTTGGAGAGCAAAGTTGAAAACTCACTTATAGTGATAATTATGCATCACTTCTTTCAGATTAGAAGCCTGGATACTGTCCCTTTAGAAGTGTAAAAGGAAGAATGTACTCTGGCCCAAGAATCAGGAAACAGGCACCAGAAACCTGAGTGGGCCACTGACTCACTTGTTACCAAAATCAAGTCACCAATTCTCCCTATGCCTCTTTTTCCTTTGTTGCCACTTTCCATCCTCCATGAATTGTTTAAAAACAAATGATAATTTACCAAAAAAACATTTACTAGAATGTTCATAGACCTAAAAATGGAAATAGCCAAAATATCCATGAACCCTAGAATGAATGACTAAATTGCATTTTATTCATACAATGGAATTCTATATAACAATGATGATGAACAAACTACAACTACAAATAAAAATATAGATGTCTCTCACAAATGTAATGTTGCAGAAAGAAAAAAGACACCAGAAACCAGAGAAAAGAATACATACTTTATGATTTAATTTATGTAAAGTACAAAATAAGGCAAAACTAATCTATGCTGTTAGAAGCCAGAATAGTGTTTGCCCTTTAGGAAGGGATAAGTGGCTGAGAAAAGAAGAGGATAAAGGCTTCTAGGTAATGTTATGTTTCTTTTTTTTTAATTTTTTTATTGTTATGTTAATCACCATATATTACATCATTAGTTTTTGGTGCAGTGTTCCATGATTCATTGTTTGTTCATAACACCCAGTGCTCCATGCAGAAGGTAATGTTATGTTTCTTGATCTACATACTTGGTTATATGGGTGTATTCAGTTTGTGGAAATATATTAAGCTATAAATTTAACATTTGTGCACTTTTCTGCATGTGTGTTATGCCTCAAAAAGTGAATAATGAAAGAAAACAAGTGAAAATATGTGAGGCAAATATTAACTTCTCAGAAGAAATATTCTCTGCTGGTTCTCTGCTATGCACAAACCCATTTCATTAGACCAATCCCAAGTCAGAGTCAGAACTGAGTCTCTAGCCTCTCATTCCGGTACATCAGCCAAAAGGCTAGACTTCTTAGGGATGGGATGAAGCCAAAGTCAAATTATACACAGCTACAGTCAAACCCAGAAACACAGACAATAATATAAATACACATATACATAAGTACATGCAGTCTTATCTAAAAGCAGACATAAGTGCATGTAGTCTCAATTAAAACCAGAAATGCACACACTTGCATCCACACATAAAACCACACTGTCACACAGAGCTTTATTACTTTCATCATCAACATCACCATCATCATCATCATCATCATAATAATAATAACAACAACAACAGGGGTGGCTCAGTAGTTAAGCATCTGCCTCAACTCAGGTCATGATCCCAGGGTCGGGCTCCCTGCTGAGTGGGGAGCTTGCTTCTCCCTCTCATACTCCCCCTGCTTGTGTTCCTTCTCTCACTGTGTCTCTGTCAAATAAATAAATAAAATCTTAAAATAATAATAACAATAATAACAATAATAATAAATCAATATTATTGTGTGTGCATGGCAAGCCAGACACTAATTCTATGTGTTTTATATAGATTAAATAATTTAATCATCACAACCACACTATGAAGCATATGCCATTACTATCCCTATATTACAGAAGAAGAAACTACAGAAGTATAAAGTAATTTGCTCAAGGTCACCTCATTAGCAATCAGTAGAATTGGTTTGTGAGCCCAGAAGTTATGATTTTAATGTCTATGTTCTTGATCACTATACTATACCACCTTCCACAAAATAGACTTGCACACTCACATACATATATACACAGAGAATATGCACATGCCCATAGCCATAGCTATATCTGGGAAAGCCCCATACACTCTGAAATATGCAACCAGATGTTGTTATAATCACTTCTAGAAACAGACATACATACTCATATAGGAAGAGATACACCTAATTGATATCATTCATGATGAGGATAATAATTATGGAAGCTACCATTCACTGAGAGATTACTGTATACTAAACACCATGTTCAGTGGTTTATATAAATTATTTCACTAAATTCTAGTCCTAAACACATGAGATAGGGACTATTAATCAAAAATAGAAAATCAAAGGTATGCATAGACTCACATATGGATAGGAAATTCCTGGATGTTTACCCTGGCTAGGCCTAGATATTTCCCTTGGTTAATAAACAGAACAATAGACACCCCTACAAAATCTCAGGCCCTCAACACACAACAGTGGCCCAAGTATTAATTCCCAGTCTCCATATGACATTTCTCAGAAAGCTTTTGATATAGAGGAGGACCAGTTCCTGGGTTTTTCTTTCCAAAACCTGGGTCTCCCACTGACCAGTTGTGTAGACTTGGGTAATACTTAACCACCCTAAACTTGTTTTCTTACTTATAAAATATTTATAATAATGTCAACCTTGGAGAAATAAATTAGAAAACTTACATGAAAAGGTCCCAGTACAATTTGTGTTTAGAACATAACAGAAAGTAACTACTGGTTTACTTCTCCTTCTCCCACCTGGCTACAGTTTATTTATCTTTACTGTATCCTGACACACCATATGTTCTATATTTTTACTCTAAGGGCTAACTTAAATCTTAACTTCCCCAGAAGGCCCCTTGTAGGCTCTCCATATCAGTGTCATCTGAGAAACTACTTACTCTCTATAACTCCCAACTGCTTTGTTACCTTTCTGTGAGCGGGTTCATGAACTGTCTTTATTTCCCAGTTTGGACTATTAAAACTCTTTGAAGGTGGATGTCATGTGTTAGAAGTCTTTGTGTATCTATTGCCAAAAACGGTTATGGGGGCTCTGTAGTTATACCATAAACAGCTACCGCTAGAGTGCCATAAAAGTGACACAAACATGCATTTTCCCACCAGTTGACTCTGGTTCAAGTTTGCCACTGATTTCAAAGAGTGACTTTCAGCAATTCACCTTAGTAAGCCTGAGTTTTCCTACCTATAATATAATGGAGCAGCCCTATATAGTTCTTACATTTTTGGGGTCATGAATGTTTGAGAATATAATGAAATGCAAAAATGCAGAACTACAAAAAATGTTTTACATAAAGAGCTCTCAAAGAATTATTTTAGGCTCTCACACTCCGCTGATACTCACCTTCACTGATAAAACACAGGTGCATTTATATGTGTTTAAATATAGTCCCACATAAGGTAACCCCTGACAGGAAGGGGGTGTCCTTAGTTCAATAAAAGTCTGGATATAACATAGGCCTCATTTAAACTTCCATTTCATAAAGATGCCAGCTAAGCTATTGTGCCTTAAACTCACTTACCTAGAGAGAAAACTACCCTGGGTAGGAGTTTCACAGGTTCTAATTCTGGAATCCTAATGTATTAGTTGTATGACATCATGTATTAGTTGTATCACCTAATTCCTGAGCCATACATGGTGATGATCTCTTAAATGGAGATAATCTCTGCTTTGGGTTCCTCATTAGTTTGCAATGGAAATTTGATGAGATAAAGAATGTAAATCCTTATGTAAACTTTTCATTTGGACAGGGCTGTTTTCTCTCAGCTGAGTCCATAGAAGGAAGTCTTAAAGAAAGGCCAGACTGAGGAGGAAAAATCAAGGGGAAGGTTAAAAAAAAATGAAATGAAATAGGTAAGGTAAGCAAGAGTCCTGGGAGAAAGAAAGAAAGAAAAGAAAGAAAGAAAGAAAGAAAGAAAGAAAAAGAAAGAAAGAAAGAAAGAAAGAAAGAAAGAAAGAAAGAAAGAAAGAAAGAAAGAAAGAAAGAAAGAAAGAAAGAAAAAGAAAAAGGAAAGAAAGAAAGAAAAGAAAGAAAGAAAGAAAGAAGAAAGAAAGAAAGAAAGAAAGAAAGAAAGAAAGAAAGAAAGAAAGAAAGAAAGAAAGAAAGAAAGAGAAAGAAAGAAAGAAAGAAAGAAAAGGAGGGGAGAAAAAGGAAAGGAAAGGAAAGGAAAGGAAAGGAAAGGAAAGGAAAGGAAAGGGAAAGGAAAGGGAGAAAGAAGAAAAGAGAAGAAAGAAAAGCAAAGAAAGGCAGAATGAAGAGGTGCCCAAAGGAGGAGAGGAGGAAACAGAGAGAGGGAGAGATGGAGATGGAAAAAGAGAGAGAAAAATGGTGAACTAATTTTTGGACTACTTGGAATTAGACATAGTTTAATTAATGTACACTTGAAAATAGCCTTAGGGAGAAACTCAGCAGCAAGTCAAGCCTCTCCTTCCTTTACCTCATCTTCCTGTCATCAAAATGCCACATGGACCTGGTCCCCATTACCCCTAACAATTTGCATTACTGTTTTCCCTAGGATTTGCAAGTTGTTCCTTTAATGCCACAATGCTATTTTCTCTCCCTCCATGTCTCTGTGTTGGGCTACACTGGGCTGGACAGGCTCATTCTAGACAAAAGATCACTCATCTGAACACAGGAATGCTGAGCTAATCTTGGGGGCCTGTCTCTAATCCTGGCAGCTTTTCTAATAGAACGCTCCATCAAGATTGACCTTTTGGTTCTCTGTTTTCTTAATGCTTTAATGTTCTTTCTTCACTCTGTGACTCAAAACAAAACAAACAAGCAAAGGGGAAAGAAAAGGGGGGAGCTAATCAAGAAACACACTCTTAACTACAGAGAACAAACTAATGGTTACCAAAGGGGAGGTGGGTGGGGGATGGGTTAAATAGGTGATGGGGATTAAGGAATGTACTTGTGATGAGCACTAGGTGTTGTATGGAAGTGTTGAATCACTATATTGTACACCTGAAACTAATATTACACTTTATGTTAACTAACAGGAATTTGAATAAAAACTTTAAAAAAATAGATTCCATATAGAGATTTTCTCACCTTCTGTAGGTATAGGCCTTTCTTTTCAGGGAGGGAAAATGGAGAGTGTTAAAAGCCCCAAAGGGTTCCAGATAGTACAAGTACAATTTATATTATTATTTAATCATTATTACTGTATCCTAGCATGCCAGAGGTGGGAAAATTGAAGCCCAGAAAGGAAGGGACTCACCTGAAGTCCTGAGAGCCAGTACTAGACCCTAAGATTCCTGATTCCCCAGCCTGGCAATAATGTCCTTATCACCACCATACCATTCCAGGGACAATATGATTCCACTATATATTGGCATTTGTGGTAATAAGACTGCTTTATTTTCATACCTCAGTTGTGGTATCATAGAAAGCAAACTGATTTTAAATTAGATGACCTGGATTCAAATCCTTCCTCTTGCCTGTAATAGCTATGTGACCTTTCAACAAATTACTTTTACCTACCTGAGCCTCAGTTTTCTCATCCAAAAATGGGAATATTTATCTTATAGGATTGTTTTGAAGTTCAAACAAAATGATGGATTTGAGCGCCTAGCAAAGAGCTTGGAATACAATGGATCAAATGTGTTATAGATTCATACATCCATAAGACTTTTAGAAACCAATTTTTTTTAACCCCTTGATGTGACATACAGAAAACTGAGGCCAGAGAGGTAAAGGTATTTGCTCAAAGTCAGGCAGCCAGTTACTGGCAAAGCCAGAATATGAACCCATGTTTTCTAAAATATTTCTGCTATTTAGACACTAAGCATGAGAAATAATTTTGATTTTAAGCTGATAGTTTGGTTCAGCTATCATTTATTGGCTTATTCTATGCCAATTTGGATCTCAAAACATAAAACCAAGTGGTTGTTTTTAAGTGTTTGTGGTTCCCACTTACGTAGCCCTCAGATCCATCACCTCAATAAACTCCTCAATTTGTGACCCAGAAAATGAGCACATTATTTCAACAAAGAAAATTAACTACTGTATACAACTCCATGGCTATCCTTGAAATGGTCAAGCCAGTGTGGTCCTGGTCATTTTGGGGAGAGGAATGAAAGGGGCCTATTGTTCACTTTAACTTCCCTGCCCACCCAGCCAGTCTTCCCCCAACCTCTCTGACACTGACTTTCCCAGTGGCCTAGGACTCCTCTAAACCCAGCCAAATAAAGGTTTTTTTTTTTTTTTTTTTTTTTTTTTTTTTTTTTTTTTTTTAAAGAAAGGAAGGTGGGGTAGGGTTTGGAAAGAGAGGAAACAAAGCTTACCTTTGCTAGGGTAAACCCTTCCGTATTTATGTCAGCGGCCCAGTGACGCTGAACTGCAGACCACAGCGTGAGTTGGTCAGCCCTGCTCAGTTAGTATCCGGAGTTACAGAGCCCTTCTCATAAATAAGCCCAAGGTTCCAATTTGGCTGGTGTTACGGGAGTGGAGCGAACAGAAGAGAGGGCAATGCTGGGTGCCTTCTTTTTCCCCCAAAACTAAACTTTTGGAATGTCTTGTTTGGCCTGGTTTGGTACAAAACCCGGGATGGTTCTTTAACCATATCCGGGTGTTTTTCAAATCCCGGTTAGGATTTCAGGAGGAATTACAGGGGAGGGGGGGCTGCATTTTTGTTATCAAAGCTTGATAGTTGGTCTTTGCTGAAAGGGGGAGGAGAATGCATTGTCAGTGTGGCCAGTCAAATCTCACAGACAGATTCCAGCAGCCCTATTTAAGAAATGGGGCCCTTTGCAAGAGTTATTAGATGTGGGAAGGGCCCCCACCCCCACCAACTTTTTTCCTTCTTTCTGTGAAGCACAGTTATCAGCCCTGCCTGTTATTCTAAGGCCATGGTTGCTTGGTAATAGAGAAAAAATGAAACTGGTAATAAAATGAAGAACTTTCTACATGTCAGGCCCTATGCTAACCACTTTACATGCATTCTTTAAGTCTCATGATCATCTTGTGAAACAGCTACTCTAATTCTTCTTATTTTACAGCTAAAGAAAACCAGGCTCTGAGAGAGAAGGTAACTTGTTCAAGGACGCACTGTTAGGAAGTAAAAGGGAAGGGGGAGTTTTACGGGGTCCATCTAGACTTTTAGCCACCACATTGCCATACTGTGCTACTAAGGGGAGAAACAGAGAACCTTTTTGAGATGAGGAAAGTGACTTCAAAATTATGTGCCTGCTGTGCACTAGTCACTGCTAGATTTTTTTTGATGTACATTAACTCTACCTCTATCATTTCTAGCAACTCCTAGAGTGATAACCCAGGACTGTATTATCAACATTTTCCAACAAGGAGACCAAATGTAGCTAAAAGATAGTCTGGATTAACATAGATCAATATCCTAAAACCTAAGAGACCCAGAAGAATTGGAAATATTAAATTAAAAAAAATACACTGAAAGAAAGCAAATGGGCCCTAAAATTCTTGAGTAAAACTGGAATCTGGATTTTTTTTATTTTATTTCATTTTTAATTTTTTTTTAAAGATTTTATTTACTTGACAGAGAGAGACAGCGAGAGCAGGAACACAAGCAGGGGGAGTGGGAGAGGGAGAAGCAGACTTCCCGCAGAGCAGGGAGCCTGATGCGGGGCTTGATCCCAGGACCCTGGGTTCAGGACCTGAGCCGAAGGCAGACGCTTAACGACTGACCCACCCAGGCGCCCCTGGATTTTTTTTTTTAAATCAAAGGTCATTCTTGTTCCTGCCAGAAAGAGAGGGTAGTGAAAAATGACTATCCTGAGTCAAATGACCTAGGTTCCAGCCGCGGTTTGCTCTGGCAGTAATCAACCATGTGGCCTTGGCCCAGACTCTTCTTTTCTCCTGGTCTCAGTTTCTCCATTTGTACATTGAGGACCTTGAACTAGATATGAACCCTCCCAGCTCTATAAATTTACATATCTGGGATTCCATGAAGACAGCATATTCTTTACATTAAGAATAGAAGAGAAAGAGGTTTCAAAAAAGCAAAGTATAAGGAAAGAATGGGTACAGAGTGATTTGTGAAGAAAAGTTAGAGAACTCCATACCTCTTGGGAAAGGACTGCATCTACCCACCAGACCCAGGTTATAGGAAGGAGACAGGTATGATGGCGGTTCCACCGCCTGATATCCTTACTTTGTGATGAGATCTTGGCTAGAAGCAAATGCTCTTCTCTAGGCAGGCTGGACACATTTTTCTCTCCTGGATTTAAAGTGTCTGGAGCAGGATCCAGGGAGGAGAACTTTCAAAGACTGAGCTGGTGGGGCAAAGTCTGGGTCATAAACCAGTGGAGGTACTTAAGGGTGCCTAGACACTTAGGAGTTGCCCCCATGGACTGCACCCCAGGCTTAGGCAAGTAGAAGCAACCAGCAGGAAGAAGGGAGGAGTCACAAGCTACAGTTCCCTTAGAAATGCTTAGTGATCAAAGGAAGCTGGATCAGGCCATAGCAGCCCTTGGGGTTATCTGCCTCTTCCCCTACTTGGCACAGATGTAGACCTTGAAGTTACAGGGGGAAGGTGGGGATCAAACCCATTAAGCTGAGATCCAAGTCCAGGCTCTAAGGCATTTATGACAGGGAGTGGAGGGGATAAGGTCTCTGTTCTGACTCATAAAAGAAAACAAGAAACAGGTCATACAGACACACTTAAGTCAACACAGTGAAGGCTGCAGGAGGCCAGTGAGACTAGCTTTCTGAGCTTGTATTATTCATTCAGCAATTCTCTGTGAGGGCACACAATGCCTACCTCTTCTACAAATCCTGGGCACATTTCTGGCTCCTTTCCTCAGGGGTTACCTAAAAGATGTTTAAGTCAATACCTATAGCAGTTGGTAAAATATTTCAGTAAAGGACCAGTTAGTAAATATTTTATTTGAAGAACATATAACCTCGCTCTGTCATAACTACTAAAATAGGCCATTGCAGCATATTAGGTATATCTATGAACTAATAAAAGTTAATTTTAAAAACAAGAAACAGGACAGATTTGCCCCACAAGCTATAGTTGAATACCCCTGCTATAGACTGTTTTTTAATATAAACACTTGCAACATGGCAACTTATTAAGAGCACAGAAACTAGAATAAGACATCCTGGATACAAATCCCAGCTCTACAATTTCCTGAGTGTGTGACCTTGGGAAAATCATTAAATCCTTCTACACCTCAGTTTTACCTCTGTAAAATTGAGAATAATTATAGTACTTGTTAGTAGAGCTTTTATGAAAACCAAAATAAAATTATATGTATGAACTACTTAGCACAGTGTCTGGCAAAAAGTAAATTCCAGAAAATAAGTTGCATTTAAAATTTTTCAATAAATAAATTAATCTAAATTCTCCTTTCTCATGCTTAGAAAACAAGTTGTACTAATTCATGATAAAAAAAAGAATATTTCAGGAATCTTGGTTTTAAGTTCTAGTTATATTACTAAAGAAAACAGAGATAATCTAGGACAAGTCATTTTGCCTTTATGGGACTCGATTACTTCACCTGTAAAATGAAAAAGGTGATCTATAATTTATCATTTTTCAAAATTATTTTTGGGACCAAAACTATTTCCCCAAACAGAATATTATAGTAAACCCTCACTATCTATGGAAGATGAAAGTGGAGATTTCCTGGTGGGGTTAGGAGAGAGAAAGAAAATGAGCA